>NW_027665847.1:77500-86947 GCF_963924005.1 Protomyctophum bolini
GCACGGAGCCTCCTCCCGTCTTTACAGTTGCGCAAATGAATCACAATATAATTAGAAATCACCTGAGAATATATAGCTTGTTGTTTAGCAGAAAAGGAAATACAAAAATAAAAATATATTTTTAAATATATTTTCGTGAACGAAAATGGCAGCTTCCTTACTCGGCCCCAGGCGTAGTTACAGACTAGAGTTACAGGCTCTATATAGAGATGGTGGAATGGTTGTCTGGCTACGCGAGACCAGTGAAGCAAAGACCAGACAAGCATGCATTCAAACAGTTTGAGAGTATCTCAGACGTGTATACCTTGGCTAGAGTGGGCGAGTTGGCGAGGGTCTCTGAGAGGCGTGGGTACGTGTAGGAGCTGTACGGGTGGGCCTGAGGTGGACTCTTGAAGGTGCCGGCGGCGGCGTAGGGCACGCTGGGCTCTTGCAGCCCAGAGCCGGAGCGGGACCGCTGGCGTATGGCCGGCGTCGGGCTGGTCTGGCCCACGTAGGAGCTCTTGGGCCGCGTGGCGTACTCGTTGTCCCTCAGCGCGCCATAGCTCCACTCGCTGTCCGGGTAGTTGATCTGCTCGCTGTGGAGCGAGGCGCGGGACGGCGTGCCCACCGACGTGTCCCGGTAGTCCTGGCTGGAGGAGCCGCCCACTGACGCCCGGTAGTAGCCGCTGGAGCCCACGCCGCTGCCCGCCGTGGACGCGGCCTCGTCGGCCGAGCGGCCCGCCTTGCTCTCCAGGTAGGCGTGGTAGTCCGGCGGCAGCTTGCCGTAGTCCGAGCGCTGGGGCATGGCGTCCGGGTAGAAGTGGCTGCGTATGGGGTGGTGGTGGTGGTGCGAGTGGCCGTTCTGCTTGGGGAAGCGGTGGTAGTGTCGCCCCACGGACCAGTCCCCGTCCACGGAGGAGAAGCTGGGCTTGCCCACCTCGATGGGGGGGAAGTCCCGGCCGGACACGGGGTCCAGGTCACACGAGTAGCGGGAGTAGTAGTGGTTGAAGCCGTTCTCCTCCGGCGGGTGGGCGTGGCCACCCTGCGGGGGCTTGGCACCCCCGGCACCGGCCTGGTGGCCGCCGCCGCCGCCCGGCGGACTCTCCTTGCGCAGGGAGTTGGAGCGCGTCACCGAGATGTTGTCGAAATCCTCCAGGAGGCCATTGATGGAGGCGTCTTTGGGGGGCCGGTTCCCTCGGACGATGGTCTATAGCGGGAGAAAGCGAGCACAGGCGCGCAGTTAGACGCATGCACGCACGCACAGGCGCGCACGCACGCACACACACACACACACACACACACACACACACACAGACACACACACGGAACTCACTCATGTTTGGATTGATGGATGTCTCGAAAATAATAACCCTGATACTTCGGGTTGCGATGCCTTTTTGTTTCAGGCCAGCCAATCAGGCTGCCTGAAAGCAAGGAACAGTGAATTGGAATTCACCATGTTTGGATCCAATGCTGTCCACTGTCTCGAACACGCACCATGAGACTGTTCCAGCTGGAATTTCAATTCACGTGTATCAGAGATATATGTATAAGTATTAAATTAACCACTTTCAGCCTTGCATCCCCATTTTGGGCCTGTCATAATAGGCGAAAACCTCTAACACCCTTCAACAAACATGAAAAGAAAATAATGGAGAAATATAATGAAAATGTTTGAATTTTGAAAATAGCAAAAATAGAAGATCTCCAAGCTCACGTCGGATATTTTCGCCTTTTGTCGTATGACAAAGTATACAGGGCTTAAGTGGTGAATCATCACTTTCCAGCGTCTAAATTATTAATGTGAGAGAGCAAGGCATCGATTCTACACCACGGCTGTATGCCGTGAGCTGGGATGCAGCTTATTATTAAAAGAATGTATGGAAACATACATGACAGCAGAGATACCTTGGATGTTAAGAGGAGAGCAGCGGTAGATTGAGACAGCTAATTCCTGCCCCATTTCCCTCGCTACGGATTAGCTTCACTTTCAGTGGGCTGATGATCGGGTTAAATTAATAGTCATGACATTTGTTACGGCCGCTCGTCAGGCTACGTGAACGCACTCACACACATGTGGAAAGAGGCACAGGAACGCACGCATGCATGCACACACACACACACACACACACACACACACACACACAGTACACACATGCTTACAGTGAGTGAATAAACGCATGTGGGTGGTTCTCATGCCCTCCTACATTCAACTAAGCACTTTACATGGCAATTTGTGTGTGTGTGTGTGTGTGTGTGTGTGTGTGTGTGTGTGTGTGTGTGTGTGTGTGTGTGTGTGTGTGTGTGTGTGTGCGTGCGTGCGTGTCAATGCCTAAATGCATAATACTGTATAATCTTCTGACAACTTAACACAGCAGCCAACAGACGTTAAGCGGTCAGATGGGTGGGCCATGCTCATTTTCAGAGCATGTTTATTTTAATGAGCAATCAATGGACTGTGTTGTGGCTTGGGTCAATGGAATCAACAAAGTATACTTCAAGTTCCTATGCATCCTCTTTATGACCATTTCAAAGAGTTTAATTTATTTTTTACCCATTCAGGACGGGAACACCTTTTGGGGTCCTTGACATGAAACTGTTACGATTTATAAGACATTGTTTTTTAGATTCCGGACTCAGGTCTAAACGGGTTACGGCAGAAAAGCCCACCCAAAAATCTACTTGCTGAGTGCATCTCTGAGTCCTGAACTGTGTGTCCCTGTACCTCGTCAGAGGTGTTAACTGTTAATTGTTTCGTCACTAGCACCTCAAGCCAAGACAAACTCTGTGTAAACCCCTTTATTCCTTAGCAATAAAATGTTCAGATATGACTTCTGTATTGGTGTCAATGTTTTCTAACTCTTATCTCAAGGCACAGCCCTTCCAGCTGGCAATGTTATTGACCAGAACATTATTATTAGTATAGCTTCATAAAGCTGTAGTCATAACACAGCAGAACACATTTGATGAAGTCACGTCCTAATGCCGAACTGGAGGGGGTTTATTTAGTCAGAGACAATAGAACAGGTGTGAGCTAACAATGACAGAGCAGTCTGGTGACACTTTTCTGCCCTACAGTTTAGAGTTTTTGGGACCATGTGGTCCTCAAAAACTTTTACACTTTTACACTCTCAGAGTTAAATTAACACTGACGATTTGAATGATTAATGACTCTGCTAGTTGTGCTCATGGTCTACTGGGACGTACACTAGAATCCTAATCATTGGCCTGCTTAGGTTAACTGCTGTAAAGGACTCACCGTCAATTATAGATCGGATGCTGCTCATATTCACTGAAGATTGACTGTACAGTATACGTAGTTGCATGTTTAGCTGGATGACACTGTATACATAAGAGCCTCACATCATATCCACTGTCAATAGTCTGCACATGTATTTCCATTCATGATCGATAGATGTATTGTATGGTCATAAAACTGTTGATAGATTGTACATACTTATGCCTACATTTATCTATTTATAGTGCATACATCTAACATATAATTGAGGGAAGCAATGTCGCTGTCTGCATGTTTGTTTGTGTGTTTGTCTGAGGCAATGTCGCTGTTGCGCAAGCCCGCCGTTGACTATACACATCCGTCGCGTTACACCACAGTTAGTTGCCTATCGAATTCAGTTACCTCACGTCGCCACCATTACGGAGCTCTCGCTCTCTGTATGTTGCGATTTCGTTTCCACGTAATTATGTGTGTGACTCACACTGTGTGAGTCATTTCATCATATCCACTGTCAATAGGCTGCCATTCATGATTTATAGATGTACTGTATGGTCAAATAACTGTCTGTTGGTAGATTGTACATACTTATGCCTACATTTATCTATTTATAGTGCATACATTACGCTAAATCAGGCAGTCCAAGTGCAGATGGCCAGGCCACACTTTGAGCCTTCTAGTTTTTGTATTATTGTTATCCTACTACTTTGTGTATCTATCTATTTTTACCTGTATCCGTGTTTCATGCCTACTGCAGTAATGCTACTGTATGACATTGACACCTGAGTTTTCTGTCAGGGTCAAAAAAGTTCTAACGATCTAACTTTACCTCTCCATTCCTCTATTCCCTCTTCTGGGCTCTTAACACCAAGAGTGATCTGAACTGGGCTCTCAACAGTCAACACCAAGAGTGATCTGAACTGGGCTCTCAACAGTCAACACCAAGAGTGATCTGAACTGGGCTCTCAACAGTCAACACCAAGAGTGATCTGAACTGGGCTCTCAACAGTCAACACCAAGAGTGATCTGAACTGGGCTCTCAACAGTCAACACCAAGAGTGATCTGAACTGGGCTCTCAACAGTCAACACCAAGAGTGATCTGAACTGGGCTCTCAACAGTCAACACCAAGAGTGATCTGAACTGGGCTCTCAACAGTCAACACCAAGAGTGATCTGAACTGGGCTCTCAACAGTCAACACCAAGAGTGTCGTATCAGCAGACTTTGACAGACGCCTTCTCTCTCTCTCTCTCTCTCTCTCTGTCATACGTGTCCTACTCGCCCATGTGACATGTGCTGAGCCAGAGAAAAGCTGCGATAATCATCAGCTTTCCATGTTCGCTGCTAACACAGGACAGCCCCATCCCCCAATAGACTCACATGCACGCACGCACGCACGCACGCACACACACACACACACACACACACGCATGCACGCACGCACGCACGCTCTGTCTCTTTCCGTCCATCTATGTACGTATGAAACCTCAGCTCAACTAACTCTATTTCTACAAACTGCATTGCATCACTCCACACACTCTCTCTCTCTCTCTCTCTCTCTATCCCTCTCGTTCATGCAGCTCTCCATCCTCCAGCACGTTACTCTTTAAAACTCTCTCTCTCTCTCTCTCTGAGAGGCCAGGATGTTTGGTGCTGTGAACTGGAACCCAAGGTGAAACCGCTTGTAAACCTACCAATGAGTACAGTCTAGCTGAGAGGCAGAGGGGGTGAGGGGTGGAGGAGACTCAGGAGAGGAGTGGAGGCAAGGAGGAGAGGGGTGGAGGAGAGGGGTGGAGGCAGAGGTCGATTTGCTGTTAGGGATTAGGGGGGTTACTCATGTTTATGACCGGTGCAGGATATGTTGTTTTATGATTGCTTCTGGTCACATTGGATTAAATACATTTCCATTTGGTAAATGTAGACTCGCTCTGAAATAATTGCCAATTTTTAATTGTTTTTGAGGGGCGCTAGCCTTTCTGAATTACGTCATATGGCAGCCAAATCTATGGACTTTTAGGGCTGTATTTTGCGTGTCTTAAGTACCAGGTCTTATTCACTTGAGTAAACTAAAGACCTGGAGGCGTGATCAATGCTCTTTGGCCACTCAGAATAGCCAAATGGCATTGATCACGCCTCCAGGTCTTTAGTTTATTCAAGTTAGGGAATAAGACCTGTTACTGAAGACACGCAAAATACAGCCCATAATGTTTGTTTAGAGCACTAAACGTGACATCATATGTGGCAGCCAAGTCTACGGACTTTGAGGGTAGGGGCAGAGGGTAGGGCAGGGGGAGGGGAGGAGGAGGGCAGGGGGAGGGGAGGAGGAGGGCAGGGGGAGGGGAGGAGGGGAGGGCAGGGGGAGGGGAGGAGGCGAGGCGTGGAAGAGAGGCGAGGCGAGGGGAGGAAACAGAAAGGGCTTTTTAAACAGGTCACTGCATGGACATCGATCACGCAGTGGACAGATGTTCCAGTGGTGTGCTACAGAGCCGAGGCTGAGAAGACGTGTGCACCTGCACAGAACAAACACAGCACTCACGCACCGGGTCACGGTTCATCTCACAGTGGGGATTTTGACAGCAAATTTAGATTTTAGCCTTAGTCATATAGTCTTTTGAAAAGATTTCATTTAGTTTTAGTCACATTTTAGTCGCCTGGAATGTTTTCGTGTTGGTCTCGTTTTAGTCGACTAAATATCATACGATTTTAGTCGACGAAATCTACAGTTGTTTTAGTCGAGTAAAATTAATTTCGGCGGCCTTAATGCCATCGTAATGGTTGATTTTACACTTGCTGAAAATAATATATAAAAAATATATTTTCAGCATGCAACCAAGTGTAAAATTACTTTTAATTTGTTGACGAAATTGTCAATATACAGTATTTATTAGTCTTAGTTTTAGTCATCATAGCTTAGTTTTAATTTACTTTCCATTTAGTTTTCGTCAGTGAAAAAAGGTAGTTGACGAACATTGTTCGTCATAGTTTTAGTCGACGAATTCAACACTGTAGATCTGCTATTTTTGGCTAATGTTCCCCTCAGAATAGGGGTGCTATAGGGTTCATGTGCAAATATATATATTTTTACACACAGATTTGGTTCTCCCTGTTGAATAATGAATACCCACGGTTTCATTTATCCCATTTTGACCTGAGATCAGATTCAAAAAATGTTTTCTGAAAAAGCTATGTTTCTATGTCAGTCGTTCTTCGATTTTTCAAAAATAGCAGACCTACAGTCAAGCATGGTGAGACTTGTAGGTGAGACCTACAAGTCTCACCATGCAGCGTTTTTAAATGCATACACACAATACAAACTGTAAGGTAATGTATTCATGGGATATTTAGTTTAGCTACAACCTCTCCTTCAAAATAACATGGATTTTGATATAACAAAAAACATGACATCACCACGGCATCTCCCATTAGCTAGTAGTATGAATGAACCAATAGTAATGATTATGAATGAATATATATTAGTATAATATAATAGTATAATAGTATAATATAATAGTATATACCAGTAAGACGCCTGGGGCGAGAAGCTGAGAACTGTTGAGAACTCCCGGCTGCCAGGCACGGCTGTACTAATGCCCAATAAATAATGGGCCTTGATATGAAAAGGGTTGAAAACCACTGGTATAATATGTGGTATAATCAACCATGAAAAAAAGAAAGAAAGAAAGAAAGAAAGAAAGAAAGAAAGAAAGAAAGAAAGAAAGAAAGAAAGAAAGAAAGAAAGAAAGAAAGAAAGAAAGAAAGAAAGAAAGAAAGAAAGAAAGAAAGAAATGAAAAGGCAGAGAATGAAGATGCTGAAGGACGTTAGTGGTTGCTGCTGTGGTGACGTGTCAGTCCTCTGTGTTAATAAAGCTTGCGGTGAAATTGCAAACGAGGCCGTTATCGCACGTGTGTAAATTCGGAGGTTTCCCGTCACGCCACTGAGTCACAGCTGATTTCAATTGGTCGGACAACGGCGAGGGAGCATCACATTATCTAATAAAACGTCGCCTCCGTTCGCCACATAATCAATAAGCGTGTGTGTCAAAGAGCGTGACAGGTACAGAGGATGGAGAGAGAGAGAGAGAGAGTGGAAGAGCGAGAGCAGGGGGGGGCAGAAAATGAAAGCAGAGAGGTTAGAACAGGGGCCAGAGAGAGAGAGAGAGAGAGAGAGAGAAGGTTAATTGTGTGCCAAATCACTGTCAAACGGTCCCCATCAAGCCTGAGAATCTTTCCATTAATTTGAATTAGGGTCCTTATAGCGCACCCTCCCTCCTCTCCTCTCCTCTCTCCCTCGCTCTTCCAGCACCGGGAGCATCACTGTCCGGGTCCGGTGCTCCGCGGTCGCTGTGACAGCAGCCATATTTCAGCGCGCGGCAGCGTTGGCCTGTCCTTTAGTGATAAGCTGTAATAGATCTCCTCTCTCTCTCTCTCTCTCCTCCTCCTTCACTCAACACCTCAAGGTAAGCACAGTGGGGGAGAGGGGAGGGGAGGAGGGGAGGGGAGAGAAGAGAACATAATACAATAATGGAACAAAAGGGAGAAGGAAACAGGGGGAAAAAGGGATTATGAAGTCAGAGAAACAGGAACAGGAGAGGAGAGACATTGTGGGAATACAACTGGAGAGAGGATGGAGCGAGGGAACGGGATGTGGAAAGCGGGGTGTGAGTAAGGGAACGAGAGAGATGAAAAATGAGGCTCATTGGGAGATAAGGGGGGGATTAACCTTGCTGGTAATGAAGGGAGGTGTGTGTGGATGGGAGGAGGAGAGGGAGAAAGGGAGAGAGAGGCAGGTAATTAATGAGTGTGCCCTTCCTGTGACTCCATAGCTGCAAACTCCCCTCCGGGACAGTCACAGCAGGGTCCCGGGACGGACAGCGGGTCCCAGTATGGACAGGTGGGGGGGAGGGCTGGTAGCCGCCTCCTTTACCCTGACATTTTACCTTGGCTGTTGTTTGGAAACAGCAACTGTTTGACGGGTCACTACATTGTTTTCATACATCTTCACGTTATTCCTTCATTAAGCTACATTATATATACTGTAGAAGACTACATTGTTTTCTCTTTCTTTCTCTCTCTCTCTCTATATATATATATATATATATATATATATATACACACAGTATATATGAACGATAGAACGATAGATAGATAGATGAAATGTATTTCTAGCATAACAAATATAGTATATTTATTGCTGACTGTTAGTTCTTACTTGAAATACACGCACGCAGGCAGGCACACAATCATAAAACACACACGAACACACGCTGCAACAGAGGCAGATGTGTATCTCATCCCCCTCGGGTGTCTTTAAACACACTTGACTACCCATCACCTAACACACACGCACAGTCGCACACACACGCACACACACACACACACACACACAAACACATGCAGCTGTGCCCCATTACGCACTACCACTGCAGAGCATCTCCAGTACAACACATGACCCACTCTGGACAAACCCCTGCCTACCGCACGCACGTGCACGCACGCAGTAATAAAGTTTTCGATTATTTTAATTTGTTAAAACTGTGAGAGATCACGGTCATGTATGACTTGACGTGTCCTGACTCTGACTGAAGTGTTGCATCATCACACACACACACACACACACACACACACACACACACACACACACACACACACGCAGTGTATTACTCTATACTTGTAAGGACATCGTAGTTTTAGAAAGAAAACTAAAAAAAATGGAAATGGAAAATCTGCTGGCTTATGCTGTCTATGGGGACGCAGATTTTAGAACAGAAATATCTCAGATTTTTCTTCAGTCCATTCAAACTCCTCTTGTGTGTTGGCTAGTGAGGTGAACCGTAGGAGACATTTATACTTCAAAGCGCAACAGTATTGCGCACAGAGAACAGCTGATATACAAGCTCACATCGCATCGCGGATGCGACTGTTGTGAACTTAAGAGGTCACCGTCGCGGGACGAAGCATAAATTATACTTGATGGGTTGCAGGTGAGGCTCTGCTGCCGTGATGTGATCATGAGCGCACCTCCCGTTCTTATCACAGCGACTGGAGGTGTGGTTTTGAGGACAACTGATTTGAATTGCTATTATTGTTCAAACACAACAGAAACCAAGGATTATATATTTCAAGGGCGAGAGATCGCAATAAAAATCCTATTCATTCTTCCTACACACTGGGAGAAAAACAGCATCTGAAAGTTTGATGGTGCATGTTTTACACGTGAGTGCAGTTAGAACTTT
>NW_027665846.1:0-32075 GCF_963924005.1 Protomyctophum bolini
TCAAGTTACAGACTAAGCTAAGCAAAAGTGAACCAGGCCTTTTTACTGTGAAAATGGCACTTTGGGACTGTGAAAGTGACATTTTGGCCCTGTTGTCCCAAACTGCCCCAGCACTTCCCACATTGCTCAAAGTGGCTAGCTTTCATCCCAACACAGTTTATAGGGCCATACGGTACATAGTTTTCAAGTTACAGACTAAGCTAAGCAAAAGTGAACCAGGCCTTTTTACTGTGAAAATGGCACTTTGGGACTGTGAAAGTGACATTTTGGCCCTGTTCGTTCCTGTTGTCCCAAACTGCCCCAGCTCTTGCCACAATGCTCAAAGTGGCTAGCTTTCATCCCAACACAGTTTATAGGGCCATACGGTACATAGTTTTCAAGTTACAGACTAAGCTAAGCAAAAGTGAACAGGCCTTTTTACTGTGAAAATGGCACTTTGGGACTGTGAAAGTGACATTTTGGCCCTGTTGTCCCAAACTGCCCCAGCACTTCCCACACTGCTCAAAGTGGCTAGCTTTCATCCCAACACAGTTTATAGGGCCATACGGTACATAGTTTTCAAGTTACAGACTAAGCTAAGCAAAAGTGAACCAGGCCTTTTTACTGTGAAAATGGCACTTTGGGACTGTGAAAGTGACATTTTGGCCCTGTTGTCCCAAACTGCCCCAGCACTTCCCACATTGCTCAAAGTGGCTAGCTTTCATCCCAACACAGTTTATAGGGCCATACGGTACATAGTTTTCAAGTTACAGACTAAGCTAAGCAAAAGTGAACCAGGCCTTTTTACTGTGAAAATGGCACTTTGGGACTGTGAAAGTGACATTTTGGCCCTGTTCGTTCCCTGTTGTCCCAAACTGCCCCAGCTCTTGCCACAATGCTCAAAGTGGCTAGCTTTCATCCCAACACAGTTTATAGGGCCATACGGTACATAGTTTTCAAGTTACAGACTAAGCTAAGCAAAAGTGAACCAGGCCTTTTTACTGTGAAAATGGCACTTTGGGACTGTGAAAGTGACATTTTGGCCCTGTTGTCCCAAACTGCCCCAGCACTTCCCACATTGCTCAAAGTGGCTAGCTTTCATCCCAACACAGTTTATAGGGCCATACGGTACATAGTTTTCAAGTTACAGACTAAGCTAAGCAAAAGTGAACCAGGCCTTTTTACTGTGAAAATGGCACTTTGGGACTGTGAAAGTGACATTTTGGCCCTGTTGTCCCAAACTGCCCCAGCACTTCCCACATTGCTCAAAGTGGCTAGCTTTCATCCCAACACAGTTTATAGGGCCATACGGTACATAGTTTTCAAGTTACAGACAAAGCTAAGCAAAATGAATCTTTTTTTTTTACTGTGAAAACGGCACTTTGGGACTGTGAAAGTGACATTTTGGCCCTGTTGTCCCAAACTGCCCCAGCACTTCCCACATTGCTCAAAGTGGCTAGCTTTCATCCCAACACAGTTTATAGGGCCATACGGTACATAGTTTTCAAGTTACAGACTAAGCTAAGCAAAATGAATCTGTTTTTTTACTGTGAAAATGGCACTTTGGGACTGTGAAAGTGACATTTTGGCCCTGTTGTCCCAAACTGCCCCAGCACTTCCCACATTGCTCAAAGTGGCTAGCTTTCATCCCAACACAGTTTATAGGGCCATACGGTACATAGTTTTCAAGTTACAGACTAAGCTAAGCAAAAGTGAACCAGGCCTTTTTACTGTGAAAATGGCACTTTGGGACTGTGAAAGTGACATTTTGGCCCTGTTGTCCCAAACTGCCCCAGCACTTCCCACATTGCTCAAAGTGGCTAGCTTTCATCCCAACACAGTTTATAGGGCCATACGGTACATAGTTTTCAAGTTACAGACTAAGCTAAGCAAAATGAATCTGTTTTTTTTTACTGTGAAAATGGCACTTTGGGACTGTGAAAGTGACATTTTGGCCCTGTTGTCCCAAACTGCCCCAGCACTTCCCACATTGCTCAAAGTGGCTAGCTTTCATCCCAACACAGTTTATAGGGCCATACGGTACATAGTTTTCAAGTTACAGACTAAGCTAAGCAAAAGTGAACCAGGCCTTTTTACTGTGAAAATGGCACTTTGGGACTGTGAAAGTGACATTTTGGCCCTGTTGTCCCAAACTGCCCCAGCACTTCCCACATTGCTCAAAGTGGCTAGCTTTCATCCCAACACAGTTTATAGGGCCATACGGTACATAGTTTTCAAGTTACAGACTAAGCTAAGCAAAAGTGAACCAGGCCTTTTTACTGTGAAAATGGCACTTTGGGACTGTGAAAGTGACATTTTGGCCCTGTTGTCCCAAACTGCCCCAGCACTTCCCACATTGCTCAAAGTGGCTAGCTTTCATCCCAACACAGTTTATAGGGCCATACGGTACATAGTTTTCAAGTTACAGACTAAGCTAAGCAAAAGTGAATCTTTTTTTTTACTGTGAAAACGGCACTTTGGGACTGTGAAAGTGACATTTTGGCCCTGTTGTCCCAAACTGCCCCAGCACTTCCCACATTGCTCAAAGTGGCTAGCTTTCATCCCAACACAGTTTATAGGGCCATACGGTACATAGTTTTCAAGTTACAGACTAAGCTAAGCAAAAGTGAACCAGGCCTTTTTACTGTGAAAATGGCACTTTGGGACTGTGAAAGTGACATTTTGGCCCTGTTGTCCCAAACTGCCCAGCACTTCCCACATTGCTCAAAGTGGCTAGCTTTCATCCCAACACAGTTTATAGGGCCATACGGTACATAGTTTTCAAGTTACAGACTAAGCTAAGCAAAAGTGAACCAGGCCTTTTTACTGTGAAAATGGCACTTTGGGACTGTGAAAGTGACATTTTGGCCCTGTTGTCCCAAACTGCCCCAGCACTTCCCACATTGCTCAAAGTGGCTAGCTTTCATCCCAACACAGTTTATAGGGCCATACGGTACATAGTTTTCAAGTTACAGACTAAGCTAAGCAAAAGTGAACCAGGCCTTTTTACTGTGAAAATGGCACTTTGGGACTGTGAAAGTGACATTTTGGCCCTGTTCGTTCCCTGTTGTCCCAAACTGCCCCAGCTCTTGCCACAATGCTCAAAGTGGCTAGCTTTCATCCCAACACAGTTTATAGGGCCATACGGTACATAGTTTTCAAGTTACAGACTAAGCTAAGCAAAAGTGAACCAGGCCTTTTTACTGTGAAAATGGCACTTTGGGACTGTGAAAGTGACATTTTGGCCCTGTTGTCCCAAACTGCCCCAGCACTTCCCACACTGCTCAAAGTGGCTAGCTTTCATCCCAACACAGTTTATAGGGCCATACGGTACATAGTTTTCAAGTTACAGACTAAGCTAAGCAAAAGTGAACCAGGCCTTTTTACTGTGAAAATGGCACTTTGGGACTGTGAAAGTGACATTTTGGCCCTGTTGTCCCAAACTGCCCCAGCACTTCCCACATTGCTCAAAGTGGCTAGCTTTCATCCCAACACAGTTTATAGGGCCATACGGTACATAGTTTTCAAGTTACAGACTAAGCTAAGCAAAAGTGAACCAGGCCTTTTTACTGTGAAAATGGCACTTTGGGACTGTGAAAGTGACATTTTGGCCCTGTTGTCCCAAACTGCCCCAGCACTTCCCACATTGCTCAAAGTGGCTAGCTTTCATCCCAACACAGTTTATAGGGCCATACGGTACATAGTTTTCAAGTTACAGACTAAGCTAAGCAAAAGTGAACCAGGCCTTTTTACTGTGAAAATGGCACTTTGGGACTGTGAAAGTGACATTTTGGCCCTGTTGTCCCAAACTGCCCCAGCACTTCCCACATTGCTCAAAGTGGCTAGCTTTCATCCCAACACAGTTTATAGGGCCATACGGTACATAGTTTTCAAGTTACAGACTAAGCTAAGCAAAAGTGAACCAGGCCTTTTTACTGTGAAAATGGCACTTTGGGACTGTGAAAGTGACATTTTGGCCCTGTTCGTTCCCTGTTGTCCCAAACTGCCCCAGCTCTTGCCACAATGCTCAAAGTGGCTAGCTTTCATCCCAACACAGTTTATAGGGCCATACGGTACATAGTTTTCAAGTTACAGACTAAGCTAAGCAAAAGTGAACCAGGCCTTTTTACTGTGAAAATGGCACTTTGGGACTGTGAAAGTGACATTTTGGCCCTGTTGTCCCAAACTGCCCCAGCACTTCCCACACTGCTCAAAGTGGCTAGCTTTCATCCCAACACAGTTTATAGGGCCATACGGTACATAGTTTTCAAGTTACAGACTAAGCTAAGCAAAAGTGAACCAGGCCTTTTTACTGTGAAAATGGCACTTTGGGACTGTGAAAGTGACATTTTGGCCCTGTTGTCCCAAACTGCCCCAGCACTTCCCACATTGCTCAAAGTGGCTAGCTTTCATCCCAACACAGTTTATAGGGCCATACGGTACATAGTTTTCAAGTTACAGACTAAGCTAAGCAAAAGTGAACCAGGCCTTTTTACTGTGAAAATGGCACTTTGGGACTGTGAAAGTGACATTTTGGCCCTGTTGTCCCAAACTGCCCCAGCACTTCCCACATTGCTCAAAGTGGCTAGCTTTCATCCCAACACAGTTTATAGGGCCATACGGTACATAGTTTTCAAGTTACAGACTAAGCTAAGCAAAAGTGAACCAGGCCTTTTTACTGTGAAAATGGCACTTTGGGACTGTGAAAGTGACATTTTGGCCCTGTTCGTTCCCTGTTGTCCCAAACTGCCCCAGCTCTTGCCACAATGCTCAAAGTGGCTAGCTTTCATCCCAACACAGTTTATAGGGCCATACGGTACATAGTTTTCAAGTTACAGACTAAGCTAAGCAAAAGTGAACCAGGCCTTTTTACTGTGAAAATGGCACTTTGGGACTGTGAAAGTGACATTTTGGCCCTGTTGTCCCAAACTGCCCCAGCACTTCCCACATTGCTCAAAGTGGCTAGCTTTCATCCCAACACAGTTTATAGGGCCATACGGTACATAGTTTTCAAGTTACAGACTAAGCTAAGCAAAAGTGAACCAGGCCTTTTTACTGTGAAAATGGCACTTTGGGACTGTGAAAGTGACATTTTGGCCCTGTTGTCCCAAACTGCCCCAGCACTTCCCACATTGCTCAAAGTGGCTAGCTTTCATCCCAACACAGTTTATAGGGCCATACGGTACATAGTTTTCAAGTTACAGACAAAGCTAAGCAAAATGAATCTTTTTTTTTTTACTGTGAAAACGGCACTTTGGGACTGTGAAAGTGACATTTTGGCCCTGTTGTCCCAAACTGCCCCAGCACTTCCCACATTGCTCAAAGTGGCTAGCTTTCATCCCAACACAGTTTATAGGGCCATACGGTACATAGTTTTCAAGTTACAGACTAAGCTAAGCAAAATGAATCTGTTTTTTTTTACTGTGAAAATGGCACTTTGGGACTGTGAAAGTGACATTTTGGCCCTGTTGTCCCAAACTGCCCCAGCACTTCCCACATTGCTCAAAGTGGCTAGCTTTCATCCCAACACAGTTTATAGGGCCATACGGTACATAGTTTTCAAGTTACAGACTAAGCTAAGCAAAAGTGAACCAGGCCTTTTTACTGTGAAAATGGCACTTTGGGACTGTGAAAGTGACATTTTGGCCCTGTTGTCCCAAACTGCCCCAGCACTTCCCACATTGCTCAAAGTGGCTAGCTTTCATCCCAACACAGTTTATAGGGCCATACGGTACATAGTTTTCAAGTTACAGACTAAGCTAAGCAAAATTAATCTGTTTTTTTTTTACTGTGAAAATGGCACTTTGGGACTGTGAAAGTGACATTTTGGCCCTGTTGTCCCAAACTGCCCCAGCACTTCCCACATTGCTCAAAGTGGCTAGCTTTCATCCCAACACAGTTTATAGGGCCATACGGTACATAGTTTTCAAGTTACAGACTAAGCTAAGCAAAAGTGAACCAGGCCTTTTTACTGTGAAAATGGCACTTTGGGACTGTGAAAGTGACATTTTGGCCCTGTTGTCCCAAACTGCCCCAGCACTTCCCACATTGCTCAAAGTGGCTAGCTTTCATCCCAACACAGTTTATAGGGCCATACGGTACATAGTTTTCAAGTTACAGACTAAGCTAAGCAAAAGTGAACCAGGCCTTTTTACTGTGAAAATGGCACTTTGGGACTGTGAAAGTGACATTTTGGCCCTGTTGTCCCAAACTGCCCCAGCACTTCCACATTGCTCAAAGTGGCTAGCTTTCATCCCAACACAGTTTATAGGGCCATACGGTACATAGTTTTCAAGTTACAGACTAAGCTAAGCAAAAGTGAACCAGGCCTTTTTACTGTGAAAATGGCACTTTGGGACTGTGAAAGTGACATTTTGGCCCTGTTGTCCCAAACTGCCCCAGCACTTCCCACATTGCTCAAAGTGGCTAGCTTTCATCCCAACACAGTTTATAGGGCCATACGGTACATAGTTTTCAAGTTACAGACTAAGCTAAGCAAAAGTGAACCAGGCCTTTTTACTGTGAAAATGGCACTTTGGGACTGTGAAAGTGACATTTTGGCCCTGTTCGTTCCCTGTTGTCCCAAACTGCCCCAGCTCTTGCCACAATGCTCAAAGTGGCTAGCTTTCATCCCAACACAGTTTATAGGGCCATACGGTACATAGTTTTCAAGTTACAGACTAAGCTAAGCAAAAGTGAACCAGGCCTTTTTACTGTGAAAATGGCACTTTGGGACTGTGAAAGTGACATTTTGGCCCTGTTGTCCCAAACTGCCCCAGCACTTCCCACACTGCTCAAAGTGGCTAGCTTTCATCCCAACACAGTTTATAGGGCCATACGGTACATAGTTTTCAAGTTACAGACTAAGCTAAGCAAAAGTGAACCAGGCCTTTTTACTGTGAAAATGGCACTTTGGGACTGTGAAAGTGACATTTTGGCCCTGTTGTCCCAAACTGCCCCAGCACTTCCCACATTGCTCAAAGTGGCTAGCTTTCATCCCAACACAGTTTATAGGGCCATACGGTACATAGTTTTCAAGTTACAGACTAAGCTAAGCAAAAGTGAACCAGGCCTTTTTACTGTGAAAATGGCACTTTGGGACTGTGAAAGTGACATTTTGGCCCTGTTGTCCCAAACTGCCCCAGCACTTCCCACATTGCTCAAAGTGGCTAGCTTTCATCCCAACACAGTTTATAGGGCCATACGGTACATAGTTTTCAAGTTACAGACTAAGCTAAGCAAAAGTGAACCAGGCCTTTTTACTGTGAAAATGGCACTTTGGGACTGTGAAAGTGACATTTTGGCCCTGTTCGTTCCCTGTTGTCCCAAACTGCCCCAGCTCTTGCCACAATGCTCAAAGTGGCTAGCTTTCATCCCAACACAGTTTATAGGGCCATACGGTACATAGTTTTCAAGTTACAGACTAAGCTAAGCAAAAGTGAACCAGGCCTTTTTACTGTGAAAATGGCACTTTGGGACTGTGAAAGTGACATTTTGGCCCTGTTGTCCCAAACTGCCCCAGCACTTCCCACATTGCTCAAAGTGGCTAGCTTTCATCCCAACACAGTTTATAGGGCCATACGGTACATAGTTTTCAAGTTACAGACTAAGCTAAGCAAAAGTGAACCAGGCCTTTTTACTGTGAAAATGGCACTTTGGGACTGTGAAAGTGACATTTTGGCCCTGTTGTCCCAAACTGCCCCAGCACTTCCCACATTGCTCAAAGTGGCTAGCTTTCATCCCAACACAGTTTATAGGGCCATACGGTACATAGTTTTCAAGTTACAGACAAAGCTAAGCAAAATGAATCTTTTTTTTTTACTGTGAAAACGGCACTTTGGGACTGTGAAAGTGACATTTTGGCCCTGTTGTCCCAAACTGCCCCAGCACTTCCCACATTGCTCAAAGTGGCTAGCTTTCATCCCAACACAGTTTATAGGGCCATACGGTACATAGTTTTCAAGTTACAGACTAAGCTAAGCAAAATGAATCTGTTTTTTTTACTGTGAAAAATGGCACTTTGGGACTGTGAAAGTGACATTTTGGCCCTGTTGTCCCAAACTGCCCCAGCACTTCCCACATTGCTCAAAGTGGCTAGCTTTCATCCCAACACAGTTTATAGGGCCATACGGTACATAGTTTTCAAGTTACAGACTAAGCTAAGCAAAAGTGAACCAGGCCTTTTTACTGTGAAAATGGCACTTTGGGACTGTGAAAGTGACATTTTGGCCCTGTTGTCCCAAACTGCCCCAGCACTTCCCACACTGCTCAAAGTGGCTAGCTTTCATCCCAACACAGTTTATAGGGCCATACGGTACATAGTTTTCAAGTTACAGACTAAGCTAAGCAAAAGTGAACCCAGCCTTTTTACTGTGAAAATGGCACTTTGGGACTGTGAAAGTGACATTTTGGCCCTGTTGTCCCAAACTGCCCCAGCACTTCCCACATTGCTCAAAGTGGCTAGCTTTCATCCCAACACAGTTTATAGGGCCATACGGTACATAGTTTTCAAGTTACAGACTAAGCTAAGCAAAAGTGAACCAGGCCTTTTTACTGTGAAAATGGCACTTTGGGACTGTGAAAGTGACATTTTGGCCCTGTTGTCCCAAACTGCCCCAGCACTTCCCACATTGCTCAAAGTGGCTAGCTTTCATCCCAACACAGTTTATAGGGCCATACGGTACATAGTTTTCAAGTTACAGACTAAGCTAAGCAAAAGTGAACCAGGCCTTTTTACTGTGAAAATGGCACTTTGGGACTGTGAAAGTGACATTTTGGCCCTGTTCGTTCCCTGTTGTCCCAAACTGCCCCAGCTCTTGCCACAATGCTCAAAGTGGCTAGCTTTCATCCCAACACAGTTTATAGGGCCATACGGTACATAGTTTTCAAGTTACAGACTAAGCTAAGCAAAAGTGAACCAGGCCTTTTTACTGTGAAAATGGCACTTTGGGACTGTGAAAGTGACATTTTGGCCCTGTTGTCCCAAACTGCCCCAGCACTTCCCACATTGCTCAAAGTGGCTAGCTTTCATCCCAACACAGTTTATAGGGCCATACGGTACATAGTTTTCAAGTTACAGACTAAGCTAAGCAAAAGTGAACCAGGCCTTTTTACTGTGAAAATGGCACTTTGGGACTGTGAAAGTGACATTTTGGCCCTGTTGTCCCAAACTGCCCCAGCACTTCCCACATTGCTCAAAGTGGCTAGCTTTCATCCCAACACAGTTTATAGGGCCATACGGTACATAGTTTTCAAGTTACAGACAAAGCTAAGCAAAATGAATCTTTTTTTTTTTACTGTGAAAACGGCACTTTGGGACTGTGAAAGTGACATTTTGGCCCTGTTGTCCCAAACTGCCCCAGCACTTCCCACATTGCTCAAAGTGGCTAGCTTTCATCCCAACACAGTTTATAGGGCCATACGGTACATAGTTTTCAAGTTACAGACTAAGCTAAGCAAAATGAATCTGTTTTTTTTACTGTGAAAATGGCACTTTGGGACTGTGAAAGTGACATTTTGGCCCTGTTGTCCCAAACTGCCCCAGCACTTCCCACATTGCTCAAAGTGGCTAGCTTTCATCCCAACACAGTTTATAGGGCCATACGGTACATAGTTTTCAAGTTACAGACTAAGCTAAGCAAAAGTGAACCAGGCCTTTTTACTGTGAAAATGGCACTTTGGGACTGTGAAAGTGACATTTTGGCCCTGTTGTCCCAAACTGCCCCAGCACTTCCCACATTGCTCAAAGTGGCTAGCTTTCATCCCAACACAGTTTATAGGGCCATACGGTACATAGTTTTCAAGTTACAGACTAAGCTAAGCAAAATTAATCTGTTTTTTTTTTACTGTGAAAATGGCACTTTGGGACTGTGAAAGTGACATTTTGGCCCTGTTGTCCCAAACTGCCCCAGCACTTCCCACATTGCTCAAAGTGGCTAGCTTTCATCCCAACACAGTTTATAGGGCCATACGGTACATAGTTTTCAAGTTACAGACTAAGCTAAGCAAAAGTGAACCAGGCCTTTTTACTGTGAAAATGGCACTTTGGGACTGTGAAAGTGACATTTTGGCCCTGTTGTCCCAAACTGCCCCAGCACTTCCCACATTGCTCAAAGTGGCTAGCTTTCATCCCAACACAGTTTATAGGGCCATACGGTACATAGTTTTCAAGTTACAGACTAAGCTAAGCAAAAGTGAACCAGGCCTTTTTACTGTGAAAATGGCACTTTGGGACTGTGAAAGTGACATTTTGGCCCTGTTGTCCCAAACTGCCCCAGCACTTCCCACATTGCTCAAAGTGGCTAGCTTTCATCCCAACACAGTTTATAGGGCCATACGGTACATAGTTTTCAAGTTACAGACTAAGCTAAGCAAAATGAATCTTTTTTTTTTTACTGTGAAAACGGCACTTTGGGACTGTGAAAGTGACATTTTGGCCCTGTTGTCCCAAACTGCCCCAGCACTTCCCACATTGCTCAAAGTGGCTAGCTTTCATCCCAACACAGTTTATAGGGCCATACGGTACATAGTTTTCAAGTTACAGACTAAGCTAAGCAAAAGTGAACCAGGCCTTTTTACTGTGAAAATGGCACTTTGGGACTGTGAAAGTGACATTTTGGCCCTGTTGTCCCAAACTGCCCCAGCACTTCCCACATTGCTCAAAGTGGCTAGCTTTCATCCCAACACAGTTTATAGGGCCATACGGTACATAGTTTTCAAGTTACAGACTAAGCTAAGCAAAAGTGAACCAGGCCTTTTTACTGTGAAAATGGCACTTTGGGACTGTGAAAGTGACATTTTGGCCCTGTTCGTTCCCTGTTGTCCCAAACTGCCCCAGCTCTTGCCACAATGCTCAAAGTGGCTAGCTTTCATCCCAACACAGTTTATAGGGCCATACGGTACATAGTTTTCAAGTTACAGACTAAGCTAAGCAAAAGTGAACCAGGCCTTTTTACTGTGAAAATGGCACTTTGGGACTGTGAAAGTGACATTTTGGCCCTGTTGTCCCAAACTGCCCCAGCACTTCCCACATTGCTCAAAGTGGCTAGCTTTCATCCCAACACAGTTTATAGGGCCATACGGTACATAGTTTTCAAGTTACAGACTAAGCTAAGCAAAAGTGAACCAGGCCTTTTTACTGTGAAAATGGCACTTTGGGACTGTGAAAGTGACATTTTGGCCCTGTTGTCCCAAACTGCCCCAGCACTTCCCACATTGCTCAAAGTGGCTAGCTTTCATCCCAACACAGTTTATAGGGCCATACGGTACATAGTTTTCAAGTTACAGACTAAGCTAAGCAAAATGAATCTTTTTTTTTTACTGTGAAAACGGCACTTTGGGACTGTGAAAGTGACATTTTGGCCCTGTTGTCCCAAACTGCCCCAGCACTTCCCACATTGCTCAAAGTGGCTAGCTTTCATCCCAACACAGTTTATAGGGCCATACGGTACATAGTTTTCAAGTTACAGACTAAGCTAAGCAAAATGAATCTGTTTTTTTTACTGTGAAAATGGCACTTTGGGACTGTGAAAGTGACATTTTGGCCCTGTTGTCCCAAACTGCCCCAGCACTTCCCACATTGCTCAAAGTGGCTAGCTTTCATCCCAACACAGTTTATAGGGGCCATACGGTACATAGTTTTCAAGTTACAGACTAAGCTAAGCAAAAGTGAACAGGCCTTTTTACTGTGAAAATGGCACTTTGGGACTGTGAAAGTGACATTTTGGCCCTGTTGTCCCAAACTGCCCCAGCACTTCCCACATTGCTCAAAGTGGCTAGCTTTCATCCCAACACAGTTTATAGGGCCATACGGTACATAGTTTTCAAGTTACAGACTAAGCTAAGCAAAATTAATCTGTTTTTTTTTACTGTGAAAATGGCACTTTGGGACTGTGAAAGTGACATTTTGGCCCTGTTGTCCCAAACTGCCCCAGCACTTCCCACATTGCTCAAAGTGGCTAGCTTTCATCCCAACACAGTTTATAGGGCCATACGGTACATAGTTTTCAAGTTACAGACTAAGCTAAGCAAAAGTGAACCAGGCCTTTTTACTGTGAAAATGGCACTTTGGGACTGTGAAAGTGACATTTTGGCCCTGTTGTCCCAAACTGCCCCAGCACTTCCCACATTGCTCAAAGTGGCTAGCTTTCATCCCAACACAGTTTATAGGGCCATACGGTACATAGTTTTCAAGTTACAGACTAAGCTAAGCAAAAGTGAACCAGGCCTTTTTACTGTGAAAATGGCACTTTGGGACTGTGAAAGTGACATTTTGGCCCTGTTGTCCCAAACTGCCCCAGCACTTCCCACATTGCTCAAAGTGGCTAGCTTTCATCCCAACACAGTTTATAGGGCCATACGGTACATAGTTTTCAAGTTACAGACTAAGCTAAGCAAAAGTGAACCAGGCCTTTTTACTGTGAAAATGGCACTTTGGGACTGTGAAAGTGACATTTTGGCCCTGTTGTCCCAAACTGCCCCAGCACTTCCCACATTGCTCAAAGTGGCTAGCTTTCATCCCAACACAGTTTATAGGGCCATACGGTACATAGTTTTCAAGTTACAGACTAAGCTAAGCAAAAGTGAACCAGGCCTTTTTACTGTGAAAATGGCACTTTGGGACTGTGAAAGTGACATTTTGGCCCTGTTCGTTCCCTGTTGTCCCAAACTGCCCCAGCTCTTGCCACAATGCTCAAAGTGGCTAGCTTTCATCCCAACACAGTTTATAGGGCCATACGGTACATAGTTTTCAAGTTACAGACTAAGCTAAGCAAAAGTGAACCAGGCCTTTTTACTGTGAAAATGGCACTTTGGGACTGTGAAAGTGACATTTTGGCCCTGTTGTCCCAAACTGCCCCAGCACTTCCCACACTGCTCAAAGTGGCTAGCTTTCATCCGAACACAGTTTATAGGGCCATACGGTACATAGTTTTCAAGTTACAGACTAAGCTAAGCAAAAGTGAACCAGGCCTTTTTACTGTGAAAATGGCACTTTGGGACTGTGAAAGTGACATTTTGGCCCTGTTGTCCCAAACTGCCCCAGCACTTCCCACATTGCTCAAAGTGGCTAGCTTTCATCCCAACACAGTTTATAGGGCCATACGGTACATAGTTTTCAAGTTACAGACTAAGCTAAGCAAAAGTGAACCAGGCCTTTTTACTGTGAAAATGGCACTTTGGGACTGTGAAAGTGACATTTTGGCCCTGTTGTCCCAAACTGCCCCAGCACTTCCCACATTGCTCAAAGTGGCTAGCTTTCATCCCAACACAGTTTATAGGGCCATACGGTACATAGTTTTCAAGTTACAGACTAAGCTAAGCAAAAGTGAACCAGGCCTTTTTACTGTGAAAATGGCACTTTGGGACTGTGAAAGTGACATTTTGGCCCTGTTCGTTCCCTGTTGTCCCAAACTGCCCCAGCTCTTGCCACAATGCTCAAAGTGGCTAGCTTTCATCCCAACACAGTTTATAGGGCCATACGGTACATAGTTTTCAAGTTACAGACTAAGCTAAGCAAAAGTGAACCAGGCCTTTTTACTGTGAAAATGGCACTTTGGGACTGTGAAAGTGACATTTTGGCCCTGTTGTCCCAAACTGCCCCAGCACTTCCCACATTGCTCAAAGTGGCTAGCTTTCATCCCAACACAGTTTATAGGGCCATACGGTACATAGTTTTCAAGTTACAGACTAAGCTAAGCAAAAGTGAACCAGGCCTTTTTACTGTGAAAATGGCACTTTGGGACTGTGAAAGTGACATTTTGGCCCTGTTGTCCCAAACTGCCCCAGCACTTCCCACATTGCTCAAAGTGGCTAGCTTTCATCCCAACACAGTTTATAGGGCCATACGGTACATAGTTTTCAAGTTACAGACAAAGCTAAGCAAAATGAATCTTTTTTTTTTACTGTGAAAACGGCACTTTGGGACTGTGAAAGTGACATTTTGGCCCTGTTGTCCCAAACTGCCCCAGCACTTCCCACATTGCTCAAAGTGGCTAGCTTTCATCCCAACACAGTTTATAGGGCCATACGGTACATAGTTTTCAAGTTACAGACTAAGCTAAGCAAAATGAATCTGTTTTTTTTTACTGTGAAAATGGCACTTTGGGACTGTGAAAGTGACATTTTGGCCCTGTTGTCCCAAACTGCCCCAGCACTTCCCACATTGCTCAAAGTGGCTAGCTTTCATCCCAACACAGTTTATAGGGCCATACGGTACATAGTTTTCAAGTTACAGACTAAGCTAAGCAAAAGTGAACCAGGCCTTTTTACTGTGAAAATGGCACTTTGGGACTGTGAAAGTGACATTTTGGCCCTGTTGTCCCAAACTGCCCCAGCACTTCCCACATTGCTCAAAGTGGCTAGCTTTCATCCCAACACAGTTTATAGGGCCATACGGTACATAGTTTTCAAGTTACAGACTAAGCTAAGCAAAATTAATCTGTTTTTTTTTTACTGTGAAAATGGCACTTTGGGACTGTGAAAGTGACATTTTGGCCCTGTTGTCCCAAACTGCCCCAGCACTTCCCACATTGCTCAAAGTGGCTAGCTTTCATCCCAACACAGTTTATAGGGCCATACGGTACATAGTTTTCAAGTTACAGACTAAGCTAAGCAAAAGTGAACCAGGCCTTTTTACTGTGAAAATGGCACTTTGGGACTGTGAAAGTGACATTTTGGCCCTGTTGTCCCAAACTGCCCCAGCACTTCCCACATTGCTCAAAGTGGCTAGCTTTCATCCCAACACAGTTTATAGGGCCATACGGTACATAGTTTTCAAGTTACAGACTAAGCTAAGCAAAAGTGAACCAGGCCTTTTTACTGTGAAAATGGCACTTTGGGACTGTGAAAGTGACATTTTGGCCCTGTTGTCCCAAACTGCCCCAGCACTTCCCACATTGCTCAAAGTGGCTAGCTTTCATCCCAACACAGTTTATAGGGCCATACGGTACATAGTTTTCAAGTTACAGACTAAGCTAAGCAAAATGAATCTTTTTTTTTTTACTGTGAAAACGGCACTTTGGGACTGTGAAAGTGACATTTTGGCCCTGTTGTCCCAAACTGCCCCAGCACTTCCCACATTGCTCAAAGTGGCTAGCTTTCATCCCAACACAGTTTATAGGGCCATACGGTACATAGTTTTCAAGTTACAGACTAAGCTAAGCAAAAGTGAACCAGGCCTTTTTACTGTGAAAATGGCACTTTGGGACTGTGAAAGTGACATTTTGGCCCTGTTGTCCCAAACTGCCCCAGCACTTCCCACATTGCTCAAAGTGGCTAGCTTTCATCCCAACACAGTTTATAGGGCCATACGGTACATAGTTTTCAAGTTACAGACTAAGCTAAGCAAAAGTGAACCAGGCCTTTTTACTGTGAAAATGGCACTTTGGGACTGTGAAAGTGACATTTTGGCCCTGTTGTCCCAAACTGCCCCAGCACTTCCCACATTGCTCAAAGTGGCTAGCTTTCATCCCAACACAGTTTATAGGGCCATACGGTACATAGTTTTCAAGTTACAGACTAAGCTAAGCAAAAGTGAACCAGGCCTTTTTACTGTGAAAATGGCACTTTGGGACTGTGAAAGTGACATTTTGGCCCTGTTCGTTCCCTGTTGTCCCAAACTGCCCCAGCTCTTGCCACAATGCTCAAAGTGGCTAGCTTTCATCCCAACACAGTTTATAGGGCCATGCGGTACATAGTTTTCAAGTTACAGACTAAGCTAAGCAAAAGTGAACCAGGCCTTTTTACTGTGAAAATGGCACTTTGGGACTGTGAAAGTGACATTTTGGCCCTGTTGTCCCAAACTGCCCCAGCACTTCCCACACTGCTCAAAGTGGCTAGCTTTCATCCCAACACAGTTTATAGGGCCATACGGTACATAGTTTTCAAGTTACAGACTAAGCTAAGCAAAAGTGAACCAGGCCTTTTTACTGTGAAAATGGCACTTTGGGACTGTGAAAGTGACATTTTGGCCCTGTTGTCCCAAACTGCCCCAGCACTTCCCACATTGCTCAAAGTGGCTAGCTTTCATCCCAACACAGTTTATAGGGCCATACGGTACATAGTTTTCAAGTTACAGACTAAGCTAAGCAAAAGTGAACCAGGCCTTTTTACTGTGAAAATGGCACTTTGGGACTGTGAAAGTGACATTTTGGCCCTGTTGTCCCAAACTGCCCCAGCACTTCCCACATTGCTCAAAGTGGCTAGCTTTCATCCCAACACAGTTTATAGGGCCATACGGTACATAGTTTTCAAGTTACAGACTAAGCTAAGCAAAATGAATCTTTTTATTTTTACTGTGAAAACGGCACTTTGGGACTGTGAAAGTGACATTTTGGCCCTGTTGTCCCAAACTGCCCCAGCACTTCCCACATTGCTCAAAGTGGCTAGCTTTCATCCCAACACAGTTTATAGGGCCATACGGTACATAGTTTTCAAGTTACAGACTAAGCTAAGCAAAAGTGAACCAGGCCTTTTTACTGTGAAAATGGCACTTTGGGACTGTGAAAGTGACATTTTGGCCCTGTTGTCCCAAACTGCCCCAGCACTTCCCACATTGCTCAAAGTGGCTAGCTTTCATCCCAACACAGTTTATAGGGCCATACGGTACATAGTTTTCAAGTTACAGACTAAGCTAAGCAAAAGTGAACCAGGCCTTTTTACTGTGAAAATGGCACTTTGGGACTGTGAAAGTGACATTTTGGCCCTGTTGTCCCAAACTGCCCCAGCACTTCCCAAATTTCTCAAAGTGGCTAGCTTTCATCCCAACACACAGTTTATAGGGCCATACGGTACATAGTTTTCAAGTTACAGACTAAGCTAAGCAAAAGTGAACCAGGCCTTTTTACTGTGAAAATGGCACTTTGGGACTGTGAAAGTGACATTTTGGCCCTGTTCGTTCCCTGTTGTCCAAACTGCCCCAGCTCTTGCCACAATGCTCAAAGTGGCTAGCTTTCATCCCAACACAGTTTATAGGGCCATACGGTACATAGTTTTCAAGTTACAGACTAAGCTAAGCAAAAGTGAACCAGGCCTTTTTACTGTGAAAATGGCACTTTGGGACTGTGAAAGTGACATTTTGGCCCTGTTGTCCCAAACTGCCCCAGCACTTCCCACACTGCTCAAAGTGGCTAGCTTTCATCCCAACACAGTTTATAGGGCCATACGGTACATAGTTTTCAAGTTACAGACTAAGCTAAGCAAAAGTGAACCAGGCCTTTTTACTGTGAAAATGGCACTTTGGGACTGTGAAAGTGACATTTTGGCCCTGTTGTCCCAAACTGCCCCAGCACTTCCCACATTGCTCAAAGTGGCTAGCTTTCATCCCAACACAGTTTATAGGGCCATACGGTACATAGTTTTCAAGTTACAGACTAAGCTAAGCAAAAGTGAACCAGGCCTTTTTACTGTGAAAATGGCACTTTGGGACTGTGAAAGTGACATTTTGGCCCTGTTGTCCCAAACTGCCCCAGCACTTCCCACATTGCTCAAAGTGGCTAGCTTTCATCCCAACACAGTTTATAGGGCCATACGGTACATAGTTTTCAAGTTACAGACTAAGCTAAGCAAAATGAATCTTTTTTTTTTACTGTGAAAACGGCACTTTGGGACTGTGAAAGTGACATTTTGGCCCTGTTGTCCCAAACTGCCCCAGCACTTCCCACATTGCTCAAAGTGGCTAGCTTTCATCCCAACACAGTTTATAGGGCCATACGGTACATAGTTTTCAAGTTACAGACTAAGCTAAGCAAAAGTGAACCAGGCCTTTTTACTGTGAAAATGGCACTTTGGGACTGTGAAAGTGACATTTTGGCCCTGTTGTCCCAAACTGCCCCAGCACTTCCCACATTGCTCAAAGTGGCTAGCTTTCATCCCAACACAGTTTATAGGGCCATACGGTACATAGTTTTCAAGTTACAGACTAAGCTAAGCAAAAGTGAACCAGGCCTTTTTACTGTGAAAATGGCACTTTGGGACTGTGAAAGTGACATTTTGGCCCTGTTGTCCCAAACTGCCCCAGCACTTCCCACATTGCTCAAAGTGGCTAGCTTTCATCCCAACACAGTTTATAGGGCCATACGGTACATAGTTTTCAAGTTACAGACTAAGCTAAGCAAAATTAATCTTTTTTTTTTTACTGTGAAAACGGCACTTTGGGACTGTGAAAGTGACATTTTGGCCCTGTTGTCCCAAACTGCCCCAGCACTTCCCACATTGCTCAAAGTGGCTAGCTTTCATCCCAACACAGTTTATAGGGCCATACGGTACATAGTTTTCAAGTTACAGACTAAGCTAAGCAAAAGTGAACCAGGCCTTTTTACTGTGAAAATGGCACTTTGGGACTGTGAAAGTGACATTTTGGCCCTGTTGTCCCAAACTGCCCCAGCACTTCCCACATTGCTCAAAGTGGCTAGCTTTCATCCCAACACAGTTTATAGGGCCATACGGTACATAGTTTTCAAGTTACAGACTAAGCTAAGCAAAAGTGAACCAGGCCTTTTTACTGTGAAAATGGCACTTTGGGACTGTGAAAGTGACATTTTGGCCCTGTTGTCCCAAACTGCCCCAGCACTTCCCACATTGCTCAAAGTGGCTAGCTTTCATCCCAACACAGTTTATAGGGCCATACGGTACATAGTTTTCAAGTTACAGACTAAGCTAAGCAAAAGTGAACCAGGCCTTTTTACTGTGAAAATGGCACTTTGGGACTGTGAAAGTGACATTTTGGCCCTGTTGTCCCAAACTGCCCCAGCACTTCCCACATTGCTCAAAGTGGCTAGCTTTCATCCCAACACAGTTTATAGGGCCATACGGTACATAGTTTTCAAGTTACAGACTAAGCTAAGCAAAAGTGAACCAGGCCTTTTTACTGTGAAAATGGCACTTTGGGACTGTGAAAGTGACATTTTGGCCCTGTTCGTTCCCTGTTGTCCCAAACTGCCCCAGCTCTTGCCACAATGCTCAAAGTGGCTAGCTTTCATCCCAACACAGTTTATAGGGCCATACGGTACATAGTTTTCAAGTTACAGACTAAGCTAAGCAAAAGTGAACCAGGCCTTTTTACTGTGAAAATGGCACTTTGGGACTGTGAAAGTGACATTTTGGCCCTGTTGTCCCAAACTGCCCCAGCACTTCCCACATTGCTCAAAGTGGCTAGCTTTCATCCCAACACAGTTTATAGGGCCATACGGTACATAGTTTTCAAGTTACAGACTAAGCTAAGCAAAAGTGAACCAGGCCTTTTTACTGTGAAAATGGCACTTTGGGACTGTGAAAGTGACATTTTGGCCCTGTTGTCCCAAACTGCCCCAGCACTTCCCACATTGCTCAAAGTGGCTAGCTTTCATCCCAACACAGTTTATAGGGCCATACGGTACATAGTTTTCAAGTTACAGACAAAGCTAAGCAAAATGAATCTTTTTTTTTTTACTGTGAAAACGGCACTTTGGGACTGTGAAAGTGACATTTTGGCCCTGTTGTCCCAAACTGCCCCAGCACTTCCCACATTGCTCAAAGTGGCTAGCTTTCATCCCAACACAGTTTATAGGGCCATACGGTACATAGTTTTCAAGTTACAGACTAAGCTAAGCAAAATGAATCTGTTTTTTTTTACTGTGAAAATGGCACTTTGGGACTGTGAAAGTGACATTTTGGCCCTGTTGTCCCAAACTGCCCCAGCACTTCCCACATTGCTCAAAGTGGCTAGCTTTCATCCCAACACAGTTTATAGGGCCATACGGTACATAGTTTTCAAGTTACAGACTAAGCTAAGCAAAAGTGAACCAGGCCTTTTTACTGTGAAAATGGCACTTTGGGACTGTGAAAGTGACATTTTGGCCCTGTTGTCCCAAACTGCCCCAGCACTTCCCACATTGCTCAAAGTGGCTAGCTTTCATCCCAACACAGTTTATAGGGCCATACGGTACATAGTTTTCAAGTTACAGACTAAGCTAAGCAAAATGAATCTGTTTTTTTTTTACTGTGAAAATGGCACTTTGGGACTGTGAAAGTGACATTTTGGCCCTGTTGTCCCAAACTGCCCCAGCACTTCCCACATTGCTCAAAGTGGCTAGCTTTCATCCCAACACAGTTTATAGGGCCATACGGTACATAGTTTTCAAGTTACAGACTAAGCTAAGCAAAAGTGAACCAGGCCTTTTTACTGTGAAAATGGCACTTTGGGACTGTGAAAGTGACATTTTGGCCCTGTTGTCCCAAACTGCCCCAGCACTTCCCACATTGCTCAAAGTGGCTAGCTTTCATCCCAACACAGTTTATAGGGCCATACGGTACATAGTTTTCAAGTTACAGACTAAGCTAAGCAAAAGTGAACCAGGCCTTTTTACTGTGAAAATGGCACTTTGGGACTGTGAAAGTGACATTTTGGCCCTGTTGTCCCAAACTGCCCCAGCACTTCCCACATTGCTCAAAGTGGCTAGCTTTCATCCCAACACAGTTTATAGGGCCATACGGTACATAGTTTTCAAGTTACAGACTAAGCTAAGCAAAAGTGAACCAGGCCTTTTTACTGTGAAAATGGCACTTTGGGACTGTGAAAGTGACATTTTGGCCCTGTTCGTTCCCTGTTGTCCCAAACTGCCCCAGCTCTTGCCACAATGCTCAAAGTGGCTAGCTTTCATCCCAACACAGTTTATAGGGCCATACGGTACATAGTTTTCAAGTTACAGACTAAGCTAAGCAAAAGTGAACCAGGCCTTTTTACTGTGAAAATGGCACTTTGGGACTGTGAAAGTGACATTTTGGCCCTGTTGTCCCAAACTGCCCCAGCACTTCCCACATTGCTCAAAGTGGCTAGCTTTCATCCCAACACAGTTTATACGGCCATACGGTACATAGTTTTCAAGTTACAGACTAAGCTAAGCAAAAGTGAACCAGGCCTTTTTACTGTGAAAATGGCACTTTGGGACTGTGAAAGTGACATTTTGGCCCTGTTGTCCCAAACTGCCCCAGCACTTCCCACATTGCTCAAAGTGGCTAGCTTTCATCCCAACACAGTTTATAGGGCCATACGGTACATAGTTTTCAAGTTACAGACAAAGCTAAGCAAAATGAATCTTTTTTTTTTTACTGTGAAAACGGCACTTTGGGACTGTGAAAGTGACATTTTGGCCCTGTTGTCCCAAACTGCCCCAGCACTTCCCACATTGCTCAAAGTGGCTAGCTTTCATCCCAACACAGTTTATAGGGCCATACGGTACATAGTTTTCAAGTTACAGACTAAGCTAAGCAAAATGAATCTGTTTTTTTTTACTGTGAAAATGGCACTTTGGGACTGTGAAAGTGACATTTTGGCCCTGTTGTCCCAAACTGCCCCAGCACTTCCCACATTGCTCAAAGTGGCTAGCTTTCATCCCAACACAGTTTATAGGGCCATACGGTACATAGTTTTCAAGTTACAGACTAAGCTAAGCAAAAGTGAACCAGGCCTTTTTACTGTGAAAATGGCACTTTGGGACTGTGAAAGTGACATTTTGGCCCTGTTGTCCCAAACTGCCCCAGCACTTCCCACATTGCTCAAAGTGGCTAGCTTTCATCCCAACACAGTTTATAGGGCCATACGGTACATAGTTTTCAAGTTACAGACTAAGCTAAGCAAAAGTGAACCAGGCCTTTTTACTGTGAAAATGGCACTTTGGGACTGTGAAAGTGACATTTTGGCCCTGTTCGTTCCCTGTTGTCCCAAACTGCCCCAGCTCTTGCCACAATGCTCAAAGTGGCTAGCTTTCATCCCAACACAGTTTATAGGGCCATACGGTACATAGTTTTCAAGTTACAGACTAAGCTAAGCAAAAGTGAACCAGGCCTTTTTACTGTGAAAATGGCACTTTGGGACTGTGAAAGTGACATTTTGGCCCTGTTGTCCCAAACTGCCCCAGCACTTCCCACATTGCTCAAAGTGGCTAGCTTTCATCCCAACACAGTTTATAGGGCCATACGGTACATAGTTTTCAAGTTACAGACTAAGCTAAGCAAAAGTGAACCAGGCCTTTTTACTGTGAAAATGGCACTTTGGGACTGTGAAAGTGACATTTTGGCCCTGTTGTCCCAAACTGCCCCAGCACTTCCCACATTGCTCAAAGTGGCTAGCTTTCATCCCAACACAGTTTATAGGGCCATACGGTACATAGTTTTCAAGTTACAGACTAAGCTAAGCAAAATGAATCTGTTTTTTTTTACTGTGAAAATGGTACTTTGGGACTGTGAAAGTGACATTTTGGCCCTGTTGTCCCAAACTGCCCCAGCACTTCCCACATTGCTCAAAGTGGCTAGCTTTCATCCCAACACAGTTTATAGGGCCATACGGTACATAGTTTTCAAGTTACAGACTAAGCTAAGCAAAAGTGAACCAGGCCTTTTTACTGTGAAAATGGCACTTTGGGACTGTGAAAGTGACATTTTGGCCCTGTTGTCCCAAACTGCCCCAGCACTTCCCACATTGCTCAAAGTGGCTAGCTTTCATCCCAACACAGTTTATAGGGCCATACGGTACATAGTTTTCAAGTTACAGACTAAGCTAAGCAAAAGTGAACCAGGCCTTTTTACTGTGAAAATGGCACTTTGGGACTGTGAAAGTGACATTTTGGCCCTGTTGTCCCAAACTGCCCCAGCACTTCCCACATTGCTCAAAGTGGCTAGCTTTCATCCCAACACAGTTTATAGGGCCATACGGTACATAGTTTTCAAGTTACAGACTAAGCTAAGCAAAATGAATCTTTTTTTTTTTACTGTGAAAACGGCACTTTGGGACTGTGAAAGTGACATTTTGGCCCTGTTGTCCCAAACTGCCCCAGCACTTCCCACATTGCTCAAAGTGGCTAGCTTTCATCCCAACACAGTTTATAGGGCCATACGGTACATAGTTTTCAAGTTACAGACTAAGCTAAGCAAAAGTGAACCAGGCCTTTTTACTGTGAAAATGGCACTTTGGGACTGTGAAAGTGACATTTTGGCCCTGTTGTCCCAAACTGCCCCAGCACTTCCCACATTGCTCAAAGTGGCTAGCTTTCATCCCAACACAGTTTATAGGGCCATACGGTACATAGTTTTCAAGTTACAGACTAAGCTAAGCAAAAGTGAACCAGGCCTTTTTACTGTGAAAATGGCACTTTGGGACTGTGAAAGTGACATTTTGGCCCTGTTGTCCCAAACTGCCCCAGCACTTCCCACATTGCTCAAAGTGGCTAGCTTTCATCCCAACACAGTTTATAGGGCCATACGGTACATAGTTTTCAAGTTACAGACTAAGCTAAGCAAAAGTGAACCAGGCCTTTTTACTGTGAAAATGGCACTTTGGGACTGTGAAAGTGACATTTTGGCCCTGTTCGTTCCCTGTTGTCCCAAACTGCCCCAGCTCTTGCCACAATGCTCAAAGTGGCTAGCTTTCATCCCAACACAGTTTATAGGGCCATACGGTACATAGTTTTCAAGTTACAGACTAAGCTAAGCAAAAGTGAACCAGGCCTTTTTACTGTGAAAATGGCACTTTGGGACTGTGAAAGTGACATTTTGGCCCTGTTGTCCCAAACTGCCCCAGCACTTCCCACACTGCTCAAAGTGGCTAGCTTTCATCCCAACACAGTTTATAGGGCCATACGGTACATAGTTTTCAAGTTACAGACTAAGCTAAGCAAAAGTGAACCAGGCCTTTTTACTGTGAAAATGGCACTTTGGGACTGTGAAAGTGACATTTTGGCCCTGTTGTCCCAAACTGCCCCAGCACTTCCCACATTGCTCAAAGTGGCTAGCTTTCATCCCAACACAGTTTATAGGGCCATACGGTACATAGTTTTCAAGTTACAGACTAAGCTAAGCAAAAGTGAACCAGGCCTTTTTACTGTGAAAATGGCACTTTGGGACTGTGAAAGTGACATTTTGGCCCTGTTGTCCCAAACTGCCCCAGCACTTCCCACATTGCTCAAAGTGGCTAGCTTTCATCCCAACACAGTTTATAGGGCCATACGGTACATAGTTTTCAAGTTACAGACTAAGCTAAGCAAAATGAATCTTTTTTTTTTTACTGTGAAAACGGCACTTTGGGACTGTGAAAGTGACATTTTGGCCCTGTTGTCCCAAACTGCCCCAGCACTTCCCACATTGCTCAAAGTGGCTAGCTTTCATCCCAACACAGTTTATAGGGCCATACGGTACATAGTTTTCAAGTTACAGACTAAGCTAAGCAAAAGTGAACCAGGCCTTTTTACTGTGAAAATGGCACTTTGGGACTGTGAAAGTGACATTTTGGCCCTGTTGTCCCAAACTGCCCCAGCACTTCCCACATTGCTCAAAGTGGCTAGCTTTCATCCCAACACAGTTTATAGGGCCATACGGTACATAGTTTTCAAGTTACAGACTAAGCTAAGCAAAAGTGAACCAGGCCTTTTTACTGTGAAAATGGCACTTTGGGACTGTGAAAGTGACATTTTGGCCCTGTTCGTTCCCTGTTGTCCCAAACTGCCCCAGCTCTTGCCACAATGCTCAAAGTGGCTAGCTTTCATCCCAACACAGTTTATAGGGCCATACGGTACATAGTTTTCAAGTTACAGACTAAGCTAAGCAAAAGTGAACCAGGCCTTTTTACTGTGAAAATGGCACTTTGGGACTGTGAAAGTGACATTTTGGCCCTGTTGTCCCAAACTGCCCCAGCACTTCCCACACTGCTCAAAGTGGCTAGCTTTCATCCCAACACAGTTTATAGGGCCATACGGTACATAGTTTTCAAGTTACAGACTAAGCTAAGCAAAAGTGAACCAGGCCTTTTTACTGTGAAAATGGCACTTTGGGACTGTGAAAGTGACATTTTGGCCCTGTTGTCCCAAACTGCCCCAGCACTTCCCACATTGCTCAAAGTGGCTAGCTTTCATCCCAACACAGTTTATAGGGCCATACGGTACATAGTTTTCAAGTTACAGACTAAGCTAAGCAAAAGTGAACCAGGCCTTTTTACTGTGAAAATGGCACTTTGGGACTGTGAAAGTGACATTTTGGCCCTGTTGTCCCAAACTGCCCCAGCACTTTCCACATTGCTCAAAGTGGCTAGCTTTCATCCCAACACAGTTTATAGGGCCATACGGTACATAGTTTTCAAGTTACAGACTAAGCTAAGCAAAAGTGAACCAGGCCTTTTTACTGTGAAAATGGCACTTTGGGACTGTGAAAGTGACATTTTGGCCCTGTTCGTTCCCTGTTGTCCCAAACTGCCCCAGCTCTTGCCACAATGCTCAAAGTGGCTAGCTTTCATCCCAACACAGTTTATAGGGCCATACGGTACATAGTTTTCAAGTTACAGACTAAGCTAAGCAAAAGTGAACCAGGCCTTTTTACTGTGAAAATGGCACTTTGGGACTGTGAAAGTGACATTTTGGCCCTGTTGTCCCAAACTGCCCCAGCACTTCCCACATTGCTCAAAGTGGCTAGCTTTCATCCCAACACAGTTTATAGGGCCATACGGTACATAGTTTTCAAGTTACAGACTAAGCTAAGCAAAAGTGAACCAGGCCTTTTTACTGTGAAAATGGCACTTTGGGACTGTGAAAGTGACATTTTGGCCCTGTTGTCCCAAACTGCCCCAGCACTTCCCACATTGCTCAAAGTGGCTAGCTTTCATCCCAACACAGTTTATAGGGCCATACGGTACATAGTTTTCAAGTTACAGACAAAGCTAAGCAAAATGAATCTTTTTTTTTTTACTGTGAAAACGGCACTTTGGGACTGTGAAAGTGACATTTTGGCCCTGTTGTCCCAAACTGCCCCAGCACTTCCCACATTGCTCAAAGTGGCTAGCTTTCATCCCAACACAGTTTATAGGGCCATACGGTACATAGTTTTCAAGTTACAGACTAAGCTAAGCAAAATGAATCTGTTTTTTTTTACTGTGAAAATGGCACTTTGGGACTGTGAAAGTGACATTTTGGCCCTGTTGTCCCAAACTGCCCCAGCACTTCCCACATTGCTCAAAGTGGCTAGCTTTCATCCCAACACAGTTTATAGGGCCATACGGTACATAGTTTTCAAGTTACAGACTAAGCTAAGCAAAAGTGAACCAGGCCTTTTTACTGTGAAAATGGCACTTTGGGACTGTGAAAGTGACATTTTGGCCCTGTTGTCCCAAACTGCCCCAGCACTTCCCACATTGCTCAAAGTGGCTAGCTTTCATCCCAACACAGTTTATAGGGCCATACGGTACATAGTTTTCAAGTTACAGACTAAGCTAAGCAAAATGAATCTGTTTTTTTTTTACTGTGAAAATGGCACTTTGGGACTGTGAAAGTGACATTTTGGCCCTGTTGTCCCAAACTGCCCCAGCACTTCCCACATTGCTCAAAGTGGCTAGCTTTCATCCCAACACAGTTTATAGGGCCATACGGTACATAGTTTTCAAGTTACAGACTAAGCTAAGCAAAAGTGAACCAGGCCTTTTTACTGTGAAAATGGCACTTTGGGACTGTGAAAGTGACATTTTGGCCCTGTTGTCCCAAACTGCCCCAGCACTTCCCACATTGCTCAAAGTGGCTAGCTTTCATCCCAACACAGTTTATAGGGCCATACGGTACATAGTTTTCAAGTTACAGACTAAGCTAAGCAAAAGTGAACCAGGCCTTTTTACTGTGAAAATGGCACTTTGGGACTGTGAAAGTGACATTTTGGCCCTGTTGTCCCAAACTGCCCCAGCACTTCCCACATTGCTCAAAGTGGCTAGCTTTCATCCCAACACAGTTTATAGGGCCATACGGTACATAGTTTTCAAGTTACAGACTAAGCTAAGCAAAATTAATCTTTTTTTTTTTACTGTGAAAACGGCACTTTGGGACTGTGAAAGTGACATTTTGGCCCTGTTGTCCCAAACTGCCCCAGCACTTCCCACATTGCTCAAAGTGGCTAGCTTTCATCCCAACACAGTTTATAGGGCCATACGGTACATAGTTTTCAAGTTACAGACTAAGCTAAGCAAAAGTGAACCAGGCCTTTTTACTGTGAAAATGGCACTTTGGGACTGTGAAAGTGACATTTTGGCCCTGTTGTCCCAAACTGCCCCAGCACTTCCCACATTGCTCAAAGTGGCTAGCTTTCATCCCAACACAGTTTATAGGGCCATACGGTACATAGTTTTCAAGTTACAGACTAAGCTAAGCAAAAGTGAACCAGGCCTTTTTACTGTGAAAATGGCACTTTGGGACTGTGAAAGTGACATTTTGGCCCTGTTGTCCCAAACTGCCCCAGCACTTCCCACATTGCTCAAAGTGGCTAGCTTTCATCCCAACACAGTTTATAGGGCCATACGGTACATAGTTTTCAAGTTACAGACTAAGCTAAGCAAAAGTGAACCAGGCCTTTTTACTGTGAAAATGGCACTTTGGGACTGTGAAAGTGACATTTTGGCCCTGTTCGTTCCCTGTTGTCCCAAACTGCCCCAGCTCTTGCCACAATGCTCAAAGTGGCTAGCTTTCATCCCAACACAGTTTATAGGGCCATACGGTACATAGTTTTCAAGTTACAGACTAAGCTAAGCAAAAGTGAACCAGGCCTTTTTACTGTGAAAATGGCACTTTGGGACTGTGAAAGTGACATTTTGGCCCTGTTGTCCCAAACTGCCCCAGCACTTCCCACACTGCTCAAAGTGGCTAGCTTTCATCCCAACACAGTTTATAGGGCCATACGGTACATAGTTTTCAAGTTACAGACTAAGCTAAGCAAAAGTGAACCAGGCCTTTTTACTGTGAAAATGGCACTTTGGGACTGTGAAAGTGACATTTTGGCCCTGTTGTCCCAAACTGCCCCAGCACTTCCCACATTGCTCAAAGTGGCTAGCTTTCATCCCAACACAGTTTATAGGGCCATACGGTACATAGTTTTCAAGTTACAGACTAAGCTAAGCAAAAGTGAACCAGGCCTTTTTACTGTGAAAATGGCACTTTGGGACTGTGAAAGTGACATTTTGGCCCTGTTGTCCCAAACTGCCCCAGCACTTCCCACATTGCTCAAAGTGGCTAGCTTTCATCCCAACACAGTTTATAGGGCCATACGGTACATAGTTTTCAAGTTACAGACTAAGCTAAGCAAAATGAATCTTTTTTTTTTTACTGTGAAAACGGCACTTTGGGACTGTGAAAGTGACATTTTGGCCCTGTTGTCCCAAACTGCCCCAGCACTTCCCACATTGCTCAAAGTGGCTAGCTTTCATCCCAACACAGTTTATAGGGCCATACGGTACATAGTTTTCAAGTTACAGACTAAGCTAAGCAAAAGTAAACCAGGCCTTTTTACTGTGAAAATGGCACTTTGGGACTGTGAAAGTGACATTTTGGCCCTGTTGTCCCAAACTGCCCCAGCACTTCCCACATTGCTCAAAGTGGCTAGCTTTCATCCCAACACAGTTTATAGGGCCATACGGTACATAGTTTTCAAGTTACAGACTAAGCTAAGCAAAAGTGAACCAGGCCTTTTTACTGTGAAAATGGCACTTTGGGACTGTGAAAGTGACATTTTGGCCCTGTTGTCCCAAACTGCCCCAGCACTTCCCACATTGCTCAAAGTGGCTAGCTTTCATCCCAACACAGTTTATAGGGCCATACGGTACATAGTTTTCAAGTTACAGACTAAGCTAAGCAAAAGTGAACCAGGCCTTTTTACTGTGAAAATGGCACTTTGGGACTGTGAAAGTGACATTTTGGCCCTGTTCGTTCCCTGTTGTCCCAAACTGCCCCAGCTCTTGCCACAATGCTCAAAGTGGCTAGCTTTCATCCCAACACAGTTTATAGGGCCATACGGTACATAGTTTTCAAGTTACAGACTAAGCTAAGCAAAAGTGAACCAGGCCTTTTTACTGTGAAAATGGCACTTTGGGACTGTGAAAGTGACATTTTGGCCCTGTTGTCCCAAACTGCCCCAGCACTTCCCACACTGCTCAAAGTGGCTAGCTTTCATCCCAACACAGTTTATAGGGCCATACGGTACATAGTTTTCAAGTTACAGACTAAGCTAAGCAAAAGTGAACCAGGCCTTTTTACTGTGAAAATGGCACTTTGGGACTGTGAAAGTGACATTTTGGCCCTGTTGTCCCAAACTGCCCCAGCACTTCCCACATTGCTCAAAGTGGCTAGCTTTCATCCCAACACAGTTTATAGGGCCATACGGTACATAGTTTTCAAGTTACAGACTAAGCTAAGCAAAAGTGAACCAGGCCTTTTTACTGTGAAAATGGCACTTTGGGACTGTGAAAGTGACATTTTGGCCCTGTTGTCCAAACTGCCCCAGCACTTCCCACATTGCTCAAAGTGGCTAGCTTTCATCCCAACACAGTTTATAGGGCCATACGGTACATAGTTTTCAAGTTACAGACTAAGCTAAGCAAAAGTGAACCAGGCCTTTTTACTGTGAAAATGGCACTTTGGGACTGTGAAAGTGACATTTTGGCCCTGTTGTCCCAAACTGCCCCAGCACTTCCCACATTGCTCAAAGTGGCTAGCTTTCATCCCAACACAGTTTATAGGGCCATACGGTACATAGTTTTCAAGTTACAGACTAAGCTAAGCAAAAGTGAACCAGGCCTTTTTACTGTGAAAATGGCACTTTGGGACTGTGAAAGTGACATTTTGGCCCTGTTCGTTCCCTGTTGTCCCAAACTGCCCCAGCTCTTGCCACAATGCTCAAAGTGGCTAGCTTTCATCCCAACACAGTTTATAGGGCCATACGGTACATAGTTTTCAAGTTACAGACTAAGCTAAGCAAAAGTGAACCAGGCCTTTTTACTGTGAAAATGGCACTTTGGGACTGTGAAAGTGACATTTTGGCCCTGTTGTCCCAAACTGCCCCAGCACTTCCCACACTGCTCAAAGTGGCTAGCTTTCATCCCAACACAGTTTATAGGGCCATACGGTACATAGTTTTCAAGTTACAGACTAAGCTAAGCAAAAGTGAACCAGGCCTTTTTACTGTGAAAATGGCACTTTGGGACTGTGAAAGTGACATTTTGGCCCTGTTGTCCCAAACTGCCCCAGCACTTCCCACATTGCTCAAAGTGGCTAGCTTTCATCCCAACACAGTTTATAGGGCCATACGGTACATAGTTTTCAAGTTACAGACTAAGCTAAGCAAAAGTGAACCAGGCCTTTTTACTGTGAAAATGGCACTTTGGGACTGTGAAAGTGACATTTTGGCCCTGTTGTCCCAAACTGCCCCAGCACTTCCCACATTGCTCAAAGTGGCTAGCTTTCATCCCAACACAGTTTATAGGGCCATACGGTACATAGTTTTCAAGTTACAGACTAAGCTAAGCAAAATGAATCTTTTTTTTTTACTGTGAAAACGGCACTTTGGGACTGTGAAAGTGACATTTTGGCCCTGTTGTCCCAAACTGCCCCAGCACTTCCCACATTGCTCAAAGTGGCTAGCTTTCATCCCAACACAGTTTATAGGGCCATACGGTACATAGTTTTCAAGTTACAGACTAAGCTAAGCAAAAGTAAACCAGGCCTTTTTACTGTGAAAATGGCACTTTGGGACTGTGAAAGTGACATTTTGGCCCTGTTGTCCCAAACTGCCCCAGCACTTCCCACATTGCTCAAAGTGGCTAGCTTTCATCCCAACACAGTTTATAGGGCCATACGGTACATAGTTTTCAAGTTACAGACTAAGCTAAGCAAAAGTGAACCAGGCCTTTTTACTGTGAAAATGGCACTTTGGGACTGTGAAAGTGACATTTTGGCCCTGTTGTCCCAAACTGCCCCAGCACTTCCCACATTGCTCAAAGTGGCTAGCTTTCATCCCAACACAGTTTATAGGGCCATACGGTACATAGTTTTCAAGTTACAGACTAAGCTAAGCAAAAGTGAACCAGGCCTTTTTACTGTGAAAATGGCACTTTGGGACTGTGAAAGTGACATTTTGGCCCTGTTCGTTCCCTGTTGTCCCAAACTGCCCCAGCTCTTGCCACAATGCTCAAAGTGGCTAGCTTTCATCCCAACACAGTTTATAGGGCCATACGGTACATAGTTTTCAAGTTACAGACTAAGCTAAGCAAAAGTGAACCAGGCCTTTTTACTGTGAAAATGGCACTTTGGGACTGTGAAAGTGACATTTTGGCCCTGTTGTCCCAAACTGCCCCAGCACTTCCCACACTGCTCAAAGTGGCTAGCTTTCATCCCAACACAGTTTATAGGGCCATACGGTACATAGTTTTCAAGTTACAGACTAAGCTAAGCAAAAGTGAACCAGGCCTTTTTACTGTGAAAATGGCACTTTGGGACTGTGAAAGTGACATTTTGGCCCTGTTGTCCCAAACTGCCCCAGCACTTCCCACATTGCTCAAAGTGGCTAGCTTTCATCCCAACACAGTTTATAGGGCCATACGGTACATAGTTTTCAAGTTACAGACTAAGCTAAGCAAAAGTGAACCAGGCCTTTTTACTGTGAAAATGGCACTTTGGGACTGTGAAAGTGACATTTTGGCCCTGTTGTCCCAAACTGCCCCAGCACTTCCCACATTGCTCAAAGTGGCTAGCTTTCATCCCAACACAGTTTATAGGGCCATACGGTACATAGTTTTCAAGTTACAGACTAAGCTAAGCAAAATGAATCTTTTTTTTTTTACTGTGAAAACGGCACTTTGGGACTGTGAAAGTGACATTTTGGCCCTGTTGTCCCAAACTGCCCCAGCACTTCCCACATTGCTCAAAGTGGCTAGCTTTCATCCCAACACAGTTTATAGGGCCATACGGTACATAGTTTTCAAGTTACAGACTAAGCTAAGCAAAAGTGAACCAGGCCTTTTTACTGTGAAAATGGCACTTTGGGACTGTGAAAGTGACATTTTGGCCCTGTTGTCCCAAACTGCCCAGCACTTCCCACATTGCTCAAAGTGGCTAGCTTTCATCCCAACACAGTTTATAGGGCCATACGGTACATAGTTTTCAAGTTACAGACTAAGCTAAGCAAAAGTGAACCAGGCCTTTTTACTGTGAAAATGGCACTTTGGGACTGTGAAAGTGACATTTTGGCCCTGTTGTCCCAAACTGCCCCAGCACTTCCCACATTGCTCAAAGTGGCTAGCTTTCATCCCAACACAGTTTATAGGGCCATACGGT
>NW_027665845.1:0-1000 GCF_963924005.1 Protomyctophum bolini
CAGACACACAGACAGACAGACAGACAGACATGATCTGCTAGGTCTCATAGTAAGTGCTCACTGCGTTCGCAATAATTGCCACACGCACATTCAGCCTGGAAACCTTAAGTGTTTGCTGAATGTCTAGTCTAGACGGTTTAGACTCCCAGGAGTTCCACGTGTACAATCGTACAGATGTTTGTGACGCCAAGTGTGTGTGCCTCACGTTTAAAGCGTGTTACAGATAAGGCCTGAAGGCATCGCTGGAGTGTTTTCCCACGAAGCAGCAGGTATGTACAGTAAAGCCTACTGTACTGTACTGTACTGTACGTCAGAGGAGCTCTGAGTATTCCAGTGGAGATGTGGAGATGACTGCTTTATGATCACACTGGTCTAAACACTAAACCACAGACACAGCCAGTAACCCAAAGGAGACATTGCGGTTTTGAAGGAGAAAAAAGCAGTTTAACCACTCAAGCCTTATACTGTGTATACTGTACTGTGTATACTGTAATGTGTATACTTTATTGTATGAGGATTTGACGAATATAACGGTGAAAATAAATAGCCACAGCGGCCCTTTGTGAGCGTGCAGATCTTGCTATTTTTAACATATTCAATCAATCTTTATTATTTTCAGACCCAGCCAGGTTTCTGACCTCATGCGAGAGGATATTAATGGCTTCCTCTTCTCCACGGGACGTGGTTTCCTTTGATGGACCCCATGGCGCTTCTGACCCGTCAGTCACATCATGAAACTGTTGCGGATCGAGTCACTCTCCCAGAATGTAAGTAAGTAAGTCAATTTTATTTATAAAGCACCTTTCTTAACAATGTTACAAAGTGCTGTACAGTGACACAATAAAATCAATCATAATTAAAACGGGACAGTACAACAAGCAAATAAGAACAACATAATCAAGTCAAATAAAATCAGAAAAATGTTCCCGAAATAACGTTTTCACCCGTATGTGTTGCACAGGTCCAGACATGCATTCTGGTATCATTGCTGTATATATAT
>NW_027665844.1:0-53570 GCF_963924005.1 Protomyctophum bolini
GGTGTGGTAATTGGATCTGAGGGGAAGACGTTTTGCGCCACATGAAATGTGGGGAAATCCGTGAAGGAAGTCAGTTCTGACAAATCCTTTGAGATCCAAAGTGTCCAAAGTTGGGGGCACAGATCTTTCTTTGACAATTGTGCTACATTTCCCCAACATTCCAAATTGTGGTTAATTGGCATCTTTAAAGATTGTTATATGCTTTAGGACAGTGACATGGAAGAGGAAATGCAGGCAGAAAGGAGGAGTGATGTTTATTAAATTGTCCTGTGTTTTACAGTTTTAGTATAATCATTATAAAATAATAATGATTATTACTTGTAATATAGTGTACGTACGGTCTAATTTGTGTTTTTTCTTTTCTAAAGTGGAGTACATGAAGTATGTGATTAGAATTTAGATACACCTGCCTTGACAACTACAGTATATAACACGTTTTCAGCTTGGTTGAGGATAAAATACATTGAATTCAAAATTAATAAAACCGTGGAAGATTTCATTGGCATTTTCTTTTTAACAGAAAAAAAAGTGTAGGAATTAGATCACATGAAAAATATAAATAAATTATGCACATATGACTCTTCTCATCTCTCAGAACATGGATCAGAAGCCCCTGCAATTACTGCACTTGTCAAAAAGGTTTGGGGTTCATCACTTTAAATGATAGGGAAATTAACTCGCTGAAAAGGCCCCTCTTCCTTTCCTTTCCACCGTGACAAAAGAACGGAAGAAAGAATGGCATGACGGGCAGCTCGAAGAAAGCGAGAACAGACCGAAAAATAGCAGCCGCTTGCCCCGTGAATAGCAAGGTTCTGTCTTTGACAGAAACACATGTCAACACTCGCTCCGGTCCTACGCTTTCTTGTCCTCTCCAATCCTCTCTCCCTCTTCTCCTCGCTCCCCCGCCACCACCTCCATCATGCACCCCCCATGCCAACCCTTCTCTCTGTTAGCTTCCCCTCTCTCGTTGTTTCCTCTGCCGCCGGTTCCGTTGCCCATCCCTCCCTCCCTCTTCGACAGCGGTGTCTCTATATGTATAGGTAGATGAGCAGCAACATGTCACAGAGGCTGAGAGGGACTCTCTGATGCTGACAGCTAACCAGTAATTACAGACAATCAACTAAAGGACAATAATTACACATAGGCAAAGGGTTGGGGGGGCAGTCTAAAGGCCGATTCATACTCCTATTTTAGAGCCGATATAAAAGTCGGTTCGGCGCTGTAGAGCCTTACAATTTGACGTCATTTGAGGTTCGGGGGGGGGGGGGGGGGGGGGGGTACCGTCCTAAAGTCGACTCTTCGGTGCTACTGAAAATTTCATTTTTGAGGATTTGAAAAAAAAAACGACGGGTTATAGCCCATCGTTTTTTGAATTTTTGGGAGAAAAAAATCCAGGCCCATGAATTAGAGGATAAAGCTCACATGTTACCCAATAGTTGAATACACAAAAGCTAAGGCACTGGTACTGGTACTTCTGGTTTACCGGAACGGGGTGCAATTCCTCCGCAACACTCCGCAATTTTTCTTTTCAAAAAACATGGGCTATAACCCATCGTTTTTTCCGCAATTTTCCACAACACTCCGCAATACTCCGCAATTTTTCAAAAAACATCGCCTATAACCAATCGTTTTTTTCCGCAATTTTCCGCAATTTTCCGCAATTGCTCCGCAACACTCCGCAATAATCCGCAATAAAAAAAAAAAAAAGGGATATAACCCATCGTTTTTTCCGCAATTTTCCGCAATTTTCCGCAATTCCTCCGCAACACTAAGCAATACTCCGCAATTTTTCAAAAAACGTGCTATGACCAATCGTTTTTCCCGCAATTTTCCGCAATTCCTCCGCAATCTTTCCGCAATACTCTGCAATAAAAAAAAAAAATCAAAAAACATGGGATATAACCGATCGTTTTTTTTTAAACACTCCGCAATTTGCTAATGTTTCCCATCCTCCGCAATTTGCTAATGTTTCCCATCCTTTCCGGTAAATACAACACATTGAGTAGGGCACTGCAGGGAGTTGAACCCCGTTCCGGTAAACCAGAAGTCCGACACCAGTGCCTTAGTTTTTGTGTTGTTCATTTACAGGCCCATGGTCCAAAATGATAAGAAACGAGGATAACTTTTTTTTCAAAATTTCAAAAAACATGGGCTATAACCCATCGTTTTTTTTAATTTTTTTAATTTTTGTCAAATCGTCAAAAATAATGAAAAACGGCGTGCTATAGTATGCCGTACGATATGGGCTATAGCCCATGGTCCAAAATGATGAGAAATGAGGATAACTTTTTTATTTTTTTTTTCAAAAAACATAGGCTATTACCCATCGTTTTTTTCATTTTTTCCGCAATTCCTACGCTACACTCCGCAATACTCCGCAATTTTTCAAAAAACATGTGCTATAACCAATCGTTTTTTCCGCAATTCCTCCGCAATCTTTCCGCAATACTCTGCAATTAAATTTTTTTTTCAAAAAACATGGGCTATAACCCATCGTTTTTGTCATTTCGTCATTTTTTTCAAATCCTCAAAAATGATGAAAAACGGCGCGCTATAGTATGCCGTACGATATGGGCTATAGCCCATGGTCCAAAATGATGAGAAACGAGGCTAACTTTTTTTTCAAAATTTCAAAAAACATGGGCTATAATTATTACCCATCGTTTTTGTCATTTCGTCATTTTTTTCAAATCCTCAAAAATGATGAAAAACTGTGCGCTATAGTACAATTTTGCCTGTCCAATTGTCCATGAGTAGCTGTCTGTCTGCCTGTCTGAGTAGCTGTCTGCCTGCCTGCCTAATTGTCTATGAGTAGCTGTCTGCCTTCCTGCCTGTCCAATTGTCCATGAGTAGCTGTCTGCCTGCCTGTCCAATTCTCCATGAGTAGCTGTCTGTCTGCCTGTCTGTCTATGAGTAGCTGTCTGACTGCCTGCCTGTCCAATTCTCCATGAGTAGCTGTCTGTCTGTCTGCCTGTCTATGAGTAGCTGTCTGCCTGCCTGCCAGCCAGCAAGTTGGTTAACAGAAAATAAATTGTTATGGCTGAGTAAAATAAAATACAATAAACACAATTTGCCTGAAAATATATTACCCAGCTATGACCTTTTTCATGAAAAAGAATGAGTAGTGATATGGCTGACTGAGTAAAATAAAACAATCTACCGGTACCTGAAAATAGATAGCTATAAGTGAAGAGCAATTTCCGCAATTACCATTTCCGCAATTTCCGCAATTTACATTTCCGCAATTTCCTCAATATCCATTTCCGCAATTTCCGCAATTTCCATTTCCACCATTTCCGCAATTACCATTTCCGCATTTCCGCAATTTCCATTATCACCATTTCCGCAATTACAATTTACGCAATTTCCATTTCCATTTCCAACTATTAATGGCAGCTGGGTTTCATCATTCAAATAAAATAGAATTCTGTCCGTTATAGCTATAAAATTATGTCAGGGAATAGGGATACACAGTATATGTCTTTCATTTGCATTGCATCTCCCCCCCCCCCCCCCCCAAGCTTTTATTTTCGTTCGAGTAATAGTACAACTCTAATAGTATTACTTATAATAATGTAATTAAAGATAACTTCATTCAGATTTATTTATTTTTATTTCATTTTCCAGATTTTTTTTTTCTTCTTTTTTTTTAGATTTTCATTGGTGGGCCAGTCATAATGGTCCCGCGGGCCTGAGGTTGAGTATCACTGCTATAACCCATCGTTTTTGTCATTTCGTCATTTTTTTCAAATCTTCAAAAATGATGAAAAACGGCGCGCTATTGTATGCCGTACGATATGGGCTATAGCCCACGGTCCAAAATGATGAGAAACGAGGCTAACTTTTTTTTTCAAAATTTCAAAAAACATGGGCTATAACCCATCGTTTTTGTCAAATTGCGGAATTGCGGAAATTGCGGAAATGGTAATTTGGAATTTGAAATAATTTGAAATGGAAATTGCGGTAATTGCGGAAATTTTGGATTTTTTTTTTCATTTCGTCATTTTTTTCAAATCCTCAAAAATGATGAAAAACTGCGCGCTATAGTATGCCGTACGATATGGGCTATAGTCCACGGTCCAAAATGATGAGAAACGAGGCTAACTTTTTTTTTTTCAAAATTTCAAAAAACATGGGCTATAACCCATCGTTTTTGTCATTTCGTCATTTTTTTCAAATCCTCAAAAATGATAAAAAAACGGCGCGCTATAGTATGCCGTACGATATGGGCTATAGCCCATGGTCCAAAATGATGAGAAACGAGGATAACTTTTTTTTTCAAAATTTCAAAAAACATGGGCTATAACCCATCGTTTTTGTCATTTCGTCATTTTTTTCAAATCTTCAAAAATGATGAAAAACTGCGCGCTATAGTATGCCGTACGATATGGGCTATAGCCCACGGTCCAAAATGATGAGAAACGAGGCTAACTTTTTTTTTTTAAATTTCAAAAAACATGGGCTATAACCCATCGTTTTTGTCATTTCGTCATTTTTTTCAAATCCTCAAAAATGATGAAAAACGGCGCGCTATAGTATGCCGTACGATATGGGCTATAGCCCATGGTCCAAAATGATGAGAAACGAGGCTAACTTTTTTTTCCAAAATTTCAAAAAACATGGGATATAACCCATCGTTTTTGTCATTTCGTCATTTTTTTCAAATCTTCAAAAATGATGAAAAACTGCGCGCTATAGTATGCCGTACGATATGGGCTATAGCCCACGGTCCAAAATGATGAGAAACGAGGCTAACTTTTTTTTTCAAAATTTAAAAAAACATGGGCTATAACCCATCGTTTTTGTCATTTCGTCATTTTTTTCAAATCTTCAAAAATGATGAAAAACTGCACGCTATAGTATGCCGTACGATATGGGCTATAGCCCACGGTCCAAAATGATGAGAAACGAGGCTAACTTTTTTTTTCAAAATTTCAAAAAACATGGGCTATAACCCATCGTTTTTGTCATTTCGTCATTTTTTTCAAATCTTCAAAAATGATGAAAAACTGCGCGCTATAGTATGCCGTACGATATGGGCTATAGCCCACGGTCCAAAATGATGAGAAACGAGGCTAACTTTTTTTTTCAAAATTTCAAAAAACATGGGCTATAACCCATCGTTTTTGTCATTTCGTCATTTTTTTCAAATCTTCAAAAATGATGAAAAACTGCGCGCTATAGTATGCCGTACGATATGGGCTATAGCCCACGGTCCAAAATGATGAGAAACGAGGCTAACTTTTTTTTTTCAAAATTTCAAAAAACATGGGCTATAACCCATCGTTTTTGTCATTTCGTCATTTTTTTCAAATCTTCAAAAATGATGAAAAACTGCGCGCTATAGTATGCCGTACGATATGGGCTATAGCCCACGGTCCAAAATGATGAGAAACGAGGCTAACTTTTTTTTTCAAAATTTCAAAAAACATGGGCTATAACCCATCGTTTTTGTCATTTCGTCATTTTTTTCAAATCTTCAAAAATGTTGAAAAACTGCGCGCTATAGTATGCCGTACGATATGGGCTATAGCCCACGGTCCAAAATGATGAGAAACGAGGCTAACTTTTTTTTCCAAAATTTCAAAAAACATGGGCTATAACCCATTGTTTTTGTCATTTCGTCATTTTTTTCAAATCTTCAAAAATGATGAAAAACTGCGCGCTATAGTATGCCGTACGATATGGGCTATAGCCAACGGTCCAAAATGATGAGAAACGAGGCTAACTTTTTTTTTCAAAATTTCAAAAAACATGGGCTATAACCCATCGTTTTTGTCATTTCGTCATTTTTTTCAAATCTTCAAAAATGATGAAAAACTGCGCGCTATAGTATGCCGTACGATATGGGCTATAGCCCACGGTCCAAAATGATGAGAAACGAGGCTAACTTTTTTTTTCAAAATTTCAAAAAACATGGGCTATAACCCATCGTTTTTGTCATTTCGTCATTTTTTTCAAATCTTCAAAAATTATGAAAAACTGCGCGCTATAGTATGCCGTACGATATGGGCTATAGCCCACGGTCCAAAATGATGAGAAACGAGGCTAACTTTTTTTTTCAAAATTTCAAAAAACATGGGCTATAACCCATCGTTTTTGTCATTTCGTCATTTTTTTCAAATCTTCAAAAATGATGAAAAACTGCGCGCTATAGTATGCCGTACGATATGGGCTATAGCCCACGGTCCAAAATGATGAGAAACGAGGCTAACTTTTTTTTTCAAAATTTCAAAAAACATGGGCTATAACCCATCGTTTTTGTCATTTCGTCATTTTTTTCAAATCTTCAAAAATGATGAAAAACTGCGCGCTATAGTATGCCGTACGATATGGGCTATAGCCCACGGTCCAAAATGATGAGAAACGAGGCTAACTTTTTTTTTCAAAATTTCAAAAAACATGGGCTATAACCCATCGTTTTTGTCATTTCGTCATTTTTTTCAAATCTTCAAAAATGATGAAAAACTGCGCGCTATAGTATGCCGTACGATATGGGCTATAGCCCACGGTCCAAAATGATGAGAAACGAGGCTAACTTTTTTTTTCAAAATTTCAAAAAACATGGGCTATAACCCATCGTTTTTGTCATTTCGTCATTTTTTCAAATCTTCAAAAATGATGAAAAACTGCGCGCTATAGTATGCCGTACGATATGGGCTATAGCCCACGGTCCAAAATGATGAGAAACGAGGCTAACTTTTTTTTTCAAAATTTCAAAAAACATGGGCTATAACCCATCGTTTTTGTCATTTCGTCATTTTTTTCAAATCTTCAAAAATGATGAAAAACTGCGCGCTATAGTATGCCGTACGATATGGGCTATAGCCCACGGTCCAAAATGATGAGAAACGAGGCTAACTTTTTTTTTCAAAATTTCAAAAAACATGGGCTATAACCCATCGTTTTTGTCATTTCGTCATTTTTTTCAAATCTTCAAAAATGATGAAAAACTGCGCGCTATAGTATGCCGTACGATATGGGCTATAGCCCACGGTCCAAAATGATGAGAAACGAGGCTAACTTTTTTTTTCAAAATTTCAAAAAACATGGGCTATAACCCATCGTTTTTGTCATTTCGTCATTTTTTTCAAATCTTCAAAAATGATGAAAAACTGCGCGCTATAGTATGCCGTACGATATGGGCTATAGCCCACGGTCCAAAATGATGAGAAACGAGGCTAACTTTTTTTTTCAAAATTTCAAAAAACATGGGCTATAACCCATCGTTTTTGTCATTTCGTCATTTTTTTCAAATCTTCAAAAATGATGATAAACTGCGCGCTATTGTATGCCGTACGATATGGGCTATAGCCCACGGTCCAAAATGATGAGAAACGAGGCTAACTTTTTTTTTCAAAATTTCAAAAAACATGGGCTATAACCCATCGTTTTTGTCATTTCGTCATTTTTTTCAAATCTTCAAAAATGATGAAAAAATGCGCGCTATAGTATGCCGTACGATATGGGCTATAGCCCACGGTCCAAAATGATGAGAAACGAGGCTAACTTTTTTTTTCAAAATTTCAAAAAACATGGGCTATAACCCATCGTTTTTGTCATTTCGTCATTTTTTTCAAATCCTCAAAAATGATGAAAAACGGCGCGCTATAGTATGCCGTACGATATGGGCTATAGCCCATGGTCCAAAATGATGAGAAACGAGGCTAACTTTTTTTTTCAAAATTTCAAAAAACATGGGCTATAACCCATTGTTTTTGTCATTTTGTCATTTTTTTCAAATCTTCAAAAATGATGAAAAACTGCGCGCTATAGTATGCCGTACGATATGGGCTATAGCCCAAGGTCCAAAATGATGAGAAACGAGGCTAACTTTTTTTTTCAAAATTTCAAAAAACATGGGCTATAACCCATCGTTTTTGTCATTTCGTCATTTTTTTCAAATCTTCAAAAATGATGAAAAACTGCGCGCTATAGTATGCCGTACGATATGGGCTATAGCCCACGGTCCAAAATGATGAGAAACGAGGCTAACTTTTTTTTTCAAAATTAAAAAAAACATGGGCTATAACCCATCGTTTTTGTCATTTCGTCATTTTTTTCAAATCTTCAAAAATGATGAAAAACTGCGCGCTATAGTATGCCGTACGATATGGGCTATAGCCCACGGTCCAAAATGATGAGAAACGAGGCTAACTTTTTTTTTCAAAATTTCAAAAAACATGGGCTATAACCCATCGTTTTTGTCATTTCGTAATTTTTTTCAAATCTTCAAAAATGATGAAAAACTGCGCGCTATAGTATGCCGTACGATATGGGCTATAGCCACGGTCCAAAATGATGAGAAACGAGGCTAACTTTTTTTTTTTTAATTTCAAAAAACATGGGCTATAACCCATCGTTTTTGTCATTTCGTCATTTTTTTCAAATCTTCAAAAATGATGAAAAACTGCGCGCTATAGTATGCCGTACGATATGGGCTATAGCCACGGTCCAAAATGATGAGAAACGAGGCTAACTTTTTTTTTCAAAATTTCAAAAAACATGGGCTATAACCCATCGTTTTTGTCATTTCGTCATTTTTTTCAAATCTTCAAAAATGATGAAAAACTGCGCGCTATAGTATGCCGTACGATATGGGCTATAGCCCACGGTCCAAAATGATGAGAAACGAGGCTAACTTTTTTTTTCAAAATTTCAAAAAACATGGGCTATAACCCATCGTTTTTTTCATTTTTTTCAAATCTTCAAAAATGATGAAAAACTGCGCGCTATAGTATGCCGTACGATATGGGCTATAGCCCACGGTCCAAAATGATGAGAAACGAGGCTAACTTTTTTTTTCAAAATTTCAAAAAACATGGGCTATAACCCATCGTTTTTGTCATTTCGTCATTTTTTTCAAATCTTCAAAAATGATGAAAAACTGCGCGCTATAGTATGCCGTACGATATGGGCTATAGCCCACGGTCCAAAATGATGAGAAACGAGGCTAACTTTTTTTTTCAAAATTTCAAAAAACATGGGCTATAACCCATCGTTTTTGTCATTTCGTCATTTTTTTCAAATCTTCAAAAATGATGAAAAACTGCGCGCTATAGTATGCCGTACGATATGGGCTATAGCCCACGGTCCAAAATGATGAGAAACGAGGCTAACTTTTTTTTTCAAAATTTCAAAAAACATGGGCTATAACCCATCGTTTTTGTCATTTCGTCATTTTTTTCAAATCTTCAAAAATGATGAAAAACTGCGCGCTATAGTATGCCGTACGATATGGGCTATAGCCCACGGTCCAAAATGTTGAGAAACGAGGCTAACTTTTTTTTTCAAAATTTCAAAAAACATGGGCTATAACCCATCGTTTTTGTCATTTCGTCATTTTTTTCAAATCCTCAAAAATTATGAAAAACGGCGCGCTATAGTATGCCGTACGATATGGGCTATAGCCCATGGTCCAAAATGATGAGAAACGAGGCTAACTTTTTTTTTCAAAATTTCAAAAAACATGGGCTATAACCCATCGTTTTTGTCATTTCGTCATTTTTTTCAAATCTTCAAAAATGATGAAAAACTGCGCGCTATAGTATGCCGTACGATATGGGCTATAGCCCACGGTCCAAAATGATGAGAAACGAGGCTAACTTTTTTTTTCAAAATTTCAAAAAACATGGGCTATAACCCATCGTTTTTGTCATTTCGTCATTTTTTTCAAATCTTCAAAAATGATGAAAAACTGCGCGCTATAGTATGCCGTACGATATGGGCTATAGCCCACGGTCCAAAATGATGAGAAACGAGGCTAACTTTTTTTTTCAAAATTTCAAAAAACATGGGCTATAACCCATCGTTTTTGTCATTTCGTCATTTTTTTCAAATCTTCAAAAATGATGAAAAACTGCGCGCTATAGTATGCCGTACGATATGGGCTATAGCCCATGGTCCAAAATGATGAGAAACGAGGCTAACTTTTTTTTTCAAAATTTCAAAAAACATGGGCTATAACCCATCGTTTTTGTCATTTCGTCATTTTTTTCAAATCTTCAAAAATGATGAAAAACTGCGCGCTATAGTATGCCGTACGATATGGGCTATAGCCCACGGTCCAAAATGATGAGAAACGAGGCTAACTTTTTTTTCCAAAATTTCAAAAAACATGGGCTATAACCCATCGTTTTTGTCATTTTGTCATTTTTTTCAAATCTTCAAAAATGATGAAAAACTGCGCGCTATAGTATGCCGTACGATATGGGCTATAGCCCATGGTCCAAAATGATGAGAAACGAGGCTAACTTTTTTTTTCAAAATTTCAAAAAACATGGGCTATAACCCATCGTTTTTGTCATTTCGTCATTTTTTTCAAATCTTCAAAAATGATGAAAAACTGCGCGCTATACTATGCCGTACGATATGGGCTATAGCCCACGGTCCAAAATGATGAGAAACGAGGCTAACTTTTTTTTTCAAAATTTAAAAAAACATGGGCTATAACCCATCGTTTTTGTCATTTCGTCATTTTTTTCAAATCTTCAAAAATGATGAAAAACTGCGCGCTATACTATGCCGTACGATATGGGCTATAGCCCACGGTACGATATGGGCTATAGCCCATGGTCCAAAATGATGAGAAACGAGGCTAACTTTTTTTTCCAAAATTTCAAAAAACATGGGCTATAACCCATCGTTTTTGTCATTTCGTCATTTTTTTCAAATCCTCAAAAATGATGAAAAACGGCGCGCTATAGTATGCCGTACGATATGGGCTATAGCCCATGGTCCAAAATGATGAGAAACGAGGCTAACTTTTTTTTTCAAAATTTCAAAAAACATGGGCTATAACCCATCGTTTTTGTCATTTCGTCATTTTTTTCAAATCTTCAAAAATGATGAAAAACTGCGCGCTATAGTATGCCGTACGATATGGGCTATAGCCTACGGTCCAAAATGATGAGAAACGAGGCTAACTTTTTTTTTTTCAAAATTTCAAAAAACATGGGCTATAACCCATCGTTTTTGTCATTTCGTCATTTTTTTCGAATCTTCAAAAATGATGAAAAACTGCGCGCTATAGTATGCCGTACGATATGGGCTATAGCCCACGGTCCAAAATGATGAGAAACGAGGCTAACTTTTTTTTTCAAAATTTCAAAAAACATGGGCTATAACTTCGGGTTACTTTAGTAACCTCAGTTATATAAGTGACTCGAGAGAGAGAGTCATATGGGTCCAAGCCACTAGATGGCGCAGGCACACAGCCTAACATACACTCACGGAACAATTCCATTGGATCGTGAACTGTCGCTCATGGCGTGGTTATGTCCCCACCCACTGGGTATATAACCTAAGGTCCGCCCTGAGCAACGTCATTCCTATCAACCTGCTTTCTGACGTCTTAAAGAAGACAGAAGGGCGACTTAATGACTCTCTCTCTCGAGTCACTTATATAACTGAGGTTACTAAAGTAACCCGAAGTTATCTTAAGTACCTCTCGGAGAGAGTCATATGGGGAACATAACGCTCCCGTATGATCGCCTTCGGCTGATAGAAAATTCGACCCTAGGATCATCTCTATTGGAGAGAGACCAAACGCAAAGGAGGCCCAAGAGGCCAACCCTGCGTGCTCACCCAAAAGAGACATCCCTTATAAAAAATGTCCCCGACCCAGGGCCGACAGCTCTGCTGTTCCAGCCCTGCCGGTCAGAGGACAAGATGGTCACCCATCCCTAATGGTCAGGGGCCAGAAGGGACCCATGACCTCATGAAAGATGTCCATGACCCAGGGCCGACAGCTCTGCTGTTCCAGCCCTGCCGGTCAGAGGACATGATGGTCACCCATCCCTAATGGTCGGGGGCCAGAAGGGACCCATGACCTTATGAAAGACATGTCCGTGACCCAGGGCCGACAGCTCTGCTGTTCCAGCCCTGCCGGTCAGAGGAACACGATGGTCATCCATCCCTAATGGTCGGGGGCCAAAAGGGACCCATGACCTTATGAAAAAAATGTCCGTGACCCAGGGCCGACAGCTCTGCTGTTCCAGCCCTGCCGGTCAGAGGACACGATGGTCACCCATCCCTAATGGTCGGGGGCCAGAAGGGACCCTTGACCCTAGAGAAGACCAGTCAGACTCCCTGACTCAGATCGGCGGCAACCCCCAGGACCGCATGTCCTAGGGTTGCAGGGGCCACATCCAGGTTATAATATGTGGCAAAGGTCGATGGAGACGACCAACTCGCCGCAGCGCAGACATCCTGAATAGGGACACCCCTGGCCAGGGCCCAGGATGTAGACAAACCTCTTGTAGAGTGTGCACGTAGGCCCTCTGGGGGTACAGCACCACACGAGATATAGGCTAACCTTATAGCCTCCACAATCCACTGCGAGAGTCTCACTTTCGAAATGGGTTTACCCTTCCATTGTGAACCCCAGGCCACAAAGAGCTGCTCACCCAGCCTGAAGGGGGAGGTCCTTGACCTGTAAACCTTCAAGGCTCTCACCGGACAGAGACAGTGTAGTCTCTTATCCTCCACCGAAGAGAAGGGAGGAGGATGGAAAGCCGTGAGATCCACGGGCGAGCAGCCCGCGGGGAAAGTCTTAGGTAGAAACGAAAGGTTCGGCCTGAGCGTGACCCTGGTGTCATTGCCACTGAATCTCAAGCAGCTGCTGCTCACTGAGAGCGCGTGCATGTCACCAGCCCGCTTCGCTGTCGTCAGGGCAACGAGCAAAGCGGTCTTCAGAGAGAGAAACTTCAGGTCCACCGTTTCCAGTGGCTCGAAGGGGTCTCTCATTAAGGAGTCCAAGACTATTGTCAGATCCCACGGGGGGACCAGAGATTTGGAGACGGGTCTGAGGCGCGTAACGCCTTTCATGAACTGACGGATCAGCAGGTGTTCACTGACTGGTCTGTCGTTCATCCCAACATGATAGGCCGCTATGGCCGCCAGGTTGACCTTGACTGAGGAGAGACCGAGACCCCTGTCTAAGAACTCCTGTAGGAAAATCAGAATGTGTCTCACAGACGCCTGAAAAGGGAAGACCTCTTCCTGTCTGTCCGAGCACCAACGCTCAAACACATGCCAAGCAGTGTTATAACGCCGTCTGGTGGAGGCAGCCCTGGCGCCAAGGATGGTCTCCACGACATTTGGAGGCAGGCCGGTCGCTTCTAGCGACGCCCCCTCACGGGCCAAACCCAGAGATCTAGGTCCTGAGGACGTGGGTGAAAGATCTCTCCTCCGGCCTGGGTCAGTAGGTCCCTCCACGGAGGGAGCTGCCATGGATCTTCGAACAGGAGAGGGACTATGTCCTGTCTCCAAGATCCCCAGGCTGGGGCCACTAGCAGTAGCTCCAATCCCTGATCCCGCACCCTGGCTAGGACGTGGGGAATCAGTTCCAACGGAGGGAACGCGTAAAGCAGTCCCAGAGGCCACGGATGCGCTAGCGCATCGAGGCCGAGTGGAGGGGAACCTGACAGAGAGAAGAACATAGGAAGCCTGTTGTTCGTCTCCGAGGCGAAGAGGTCCGCCCCCGGTCTGCCGAACTTGGTCCAGACCAAGTCCGCTACCCTGGGGTTCAGGGACCACTCGCTGTAGCGTAATGGTCCCCTGGATAGTAGGTCGGCCCCCTCGTTGAGGCGGCCAGGGACGTGGCACGCTGAGAGAGACAGCAGGCGGCCGTCGCACCAAACCAGGAGTCTGTGAGCCAAGGAGCACAGGCGAGGAGACCGGAGTCCCCCCTGCCTGTTGATGTAACAAACCGTCGTGGTGTTGTCTGAACGAACCAGGACGTGGTGACCCCTGAGGAATTGTTCGAATTTCCGGAGTGCCAGGAACACCGCCAGTAGTTCCAGGTAGTTGATGTGGGAGGAACGCAACGCGGCATCCCACACCCCCCTGGCCGTCCTCCCGTCGTGGGTGGCGCCCCAACCGGAGAGGCTGGCGTCGGTGGTGACCAGCCTCCTGACTGTGGGGAGACCCATCGGGACGCCCTCCGTCAGAACACCTCTGTTCAACCACCATTTCAGAGCCAGAGTGCAGTTCGAGGATACTGTCACTCTGCGTTTCGTGAACCTGGTGGACAGACCGAGGGATTTCAGCCAACGCTGAAAAGGCCTCATATGGAGTCTGCCCAGACTCACCAGAAAGATGGCCGAGGCCATGAGTCCGGCCATCCGTAGACACGTACCCAGTGGAAGTGTGCGGCCTGTCTTGAACATGGACACGCACTTCAAGAGGTCGTTGACCCTGTCCCGACTCAGCTGAGCCCTGTAGGAGACAGAGTCCAGAGTGATGCCTATGAAATCCGTGGATTGGGTAGGCGTCATCATGCTCTTGGCCAGGTTTATCCTGAAACCCAGTGAGGTCACATGGGACACGACCTGAGTCGTGTTCCTCGTGGCCTCCTCCGCTGAATCCGAACATAGGAGCCAGTCGTCTATGTAACTGAACACCCGTAGACCCAGAAGTCTCAGGGGTGCCAGTGCGGCCTCCGTACAGCGGACGAACACTCTGGGACTGAGGGACATCCCGAATGGAAGGACTGTGTACTCGTAAGCCTTTTCCTGGAACCCAAACCGCAGGAACTTCCTGTGAGGCGGGTAAATAGGGATGTGGAAATAGGCGTCTTTCAGATCTATGGATGTGAACCAGTCGCCCGGGCGTATGGAGCGCACCAGAGACTTGGCCGTCAGCATCTTGAACTGAAAAGACTTGAGGTGCTTGTTGAGTATCCGCAGGTCCAGGATGGGACGTAGGCCCCCCCCCTTCTTCTTGACCAGAAAGTAGCGGGAATAGAACCCCCTGCGACGCTGGGCCAAGGGTACCTCTCTGACGGCACCCTTCTCCAGCAAGGAAGCTATCTCCTGTTGGAGAACCAGACCCTCTTGACCCCTGGCGTTGGTGAAGATGACCTCTGAAAACGCTGGGGGTGTTCTGGCGAACTGGAGTCTGTAGCCCTTCGCTATGGTGTTGAGGATCCACGGGGATGCTCCGCACCGCTCCCACTGTGCCAGGCGCTTGGCTAGTGGGTTCTCTCCAGCCATGGGAGGCGCGCCCCGCCTGGGGGCAGAGTTCCCTGGCCTGTCGGAGAAAAATTGGGCATGACCCGTCTCCCAAGTGGCGTTTTGGTACGCCACTGACCTCATGCCCTGCCCCACTGTGTTGGGGGGCCCATGGGGCTCCCCTGGCAGTGGGTTCATGTCCCCCCTCTGTCGATATTGTTTTGTTTTTTTGTTTTGGGGCAAAGCCTTTATTACAGAAAAAACAGAAAGTGCTGTATGCATGTAAACAATATTTTGGGACTGGGTCACAGGGACGTCCGGGACGTCCATCTGTGCCGATGTCCGAGAGCGCTTCAGGGGCGGACCGGACGTGCAATCCGAGACTGCTACGTCCGGTACTAGGCCCGGCGCATGGGGGGAGGGTCGGTAGGTCACTTCGGCTGCTGGCCCTTGTTGGGCTTAGGAACGCCTCTCTTAGGGCCAGCCTGGGGGCCGGCGGGGCGACGGCGTTGGTCTCCGGGGCGTCGACGGCGTCCATCTCTGTCACCGGGTGGAGCTGGTCCGGGGACGTCACGGTCTCCGGCATCTCTGGCATCTCTGGCAGGGCGGGGACGTGGAGCCTGGCGAGCGTTCCTGTTGCCTACAGGACGCTGCTGTCGTTGAGGAGGGCGGGGAGGCTGGCGAGGAGCTTGTCCCTGTCCGCGGCCCTGAGCTCGGGGGCGCACGGAACGGGGGATAAAGGCCGCCAAGGCTTCGCAGCCTGGGCGCTGCCCCTCGACATTGAGGGCCATCCTCTCCAGTGCACCCTTGAAGAGGCCTCCGGGGATGATGGCACCCTCGGAGAGCTCCTTCCGGGCATCGGGGTCTAGATTGGGTGAGGCTTCCAGCCATCTGGTACGCTCCGATGTAATTGAAGCCGTGGCCATGCGGCCGGTCAAGTCTGTGAGGCAGCATGTAAAGGTCACGATCTCCTCGTGCAGACGACGTGCTTCAGCCAGCTGTACAGGGGTGGGGGCGTCGCCCATCTCCTGAAACAGCGCACTCTGGGAACCTTGGAGTAGCGCAGAAGCATTGAGATGCTTTGCAGACGCTATCACAAGGGCGTAGTGCTTTGCGTTCGCCGCCGCAGACTCTCTGTCACGCCTGTCAGGAAGGACAGGGTCGCGTGTCAAAGGCGTGATGTGGGGGGAGGTGGGGTTGAGGAGGAAGGCTCCAACTATGCGGTCGATGGCTGGCAGCTTGTCGAAGCATAGGGAGGGCATCTCAACCGTGTCCAGAGGGACACGAGAGCGATGCGGAGTAGCTGGAGGAGCCAAGGGCTCTTTCCAGCTAGCCGTGTAGTGGGCCTTGAAACCCTGAGACAGGGGAAGCAGGATCTTGCGGACCTGCTTCTTGGGTTTGATACCCGGCCACTCGTCCTCCTGGACTGGTGGCGGGGCCTCTTCAGGCCAGGTCCTGTTGCATCGGAGAGAGGCCTGGCGGAAAAGATCCACCAGGTCCCTCTCGTCAAGCGGTAGTGTCGGGTCAGCGGCCAAGGCTGCCTGGTCCGGGACGTCCTGGGGTAGGGGCCGGTCGCGGTCCACCAAGACCAACCCTGGGGGGTCGGCCTCATCTGGAGCATCGGTCTCGTCTGGAGCGTCGGCCTCGTCTGGGGCATCAGCGTCGTAGGCCGAATGGTCGTCGTAGCCGATCTCATCCAGGACTCTATAGTCGTCCAGCCGGTCCTGGTACGGCGGTAGGTCGTCCATTGGACGTTCATCGTCCAATACGTCACCCCATCTCTGGCCATTGGCCAGGTAGAGAGGGGGGAGAGGGGGGAGGTCATCGATGGAGAGAGAACGGCGTCTAGAGGGCCGGTCGATGTTGTAGTCATCGTCGAGACTGTAGGACCGTTGATCGGAACGGTCTTGGTAGTAGTCTCTGTCAGACTGTGACCGGGGAGAAAAGGAGGCTGAGGGTCCAGTGGGACAGGCAGCTCTCTCGTAGATGGGATCGGTCCGAGCCGTCTTCCTGGCAGGAGAGGAGACCATGAAAGACTCGTCACGACGTCTTTGAGACGGGGCGAGGTCGGGGTCTCTGGAGAGGGAGGAAGAGGAGGCGGGCCTGGGTCTCGCACCCTGGGTGGGATGGTCAGGCCAGTCGAAGGTCGGGGCTGGTCGGGGCAGTCGGGCTCTGAGGTCGGTTTCGTGGTTTGTGACGCGAGAGATGCGTCGACCCTTCTCCCTGTCTGTAAAGTAGAAACAGCAGGGGCAGAAACCTGGCATCTCGAAGGCCTGGCGGGCATGTGTTAGTCCCAGGCAGAACATGCAGCGAGAATGCCTGTCCTCGGGGGACAGCAGGTTGTCACAGGTGCGTGAGAAACACACACGGGGGCGATCCTCCTCTGGGAGCTGGGGGGGGCTGTCGCCACCACCGCAGGCCATCTTGGGTACTGGTTGTAGCTTGAGAAGAAACAGTAGCCCAGGAGGAAACTTCTTTTTTTTTTTTTTTTTTTTTTATAGTTATATTATAATATTATTGTTTTAAAAACTAATAATATATAATACAACAGTAAAAAAGTGTGAGGAGAAAATCTGGTACTCACAAGGTTGTAGAAGACGGTGAGGATAAAGCTATAATATATATAATATTATTGTTTGACAACTAATAATATATATATATATTACAACAATAAGAGGATAAAGTCACAGTATATATATTATTGTTTTACAACTAATAATATATATATTTGCAACAGTAATGTAGTGTGAGGAGAAGGATCTGGTACTCACAAAACAGTGTTGAAGAAACAGGAGTCCAAACAGAGAGAAAACCACGTTTTTCAACTGTGGCCGCTGTTTCTAGAAGGGAAGGCCGCAAAGCCTGGGACTCGCGTAGCGAGGCCGTCACGCTGTTGTTGTATCAGGTCCGACGTACAGCAGGGCTTCCGTCGGCAGCGTGGATTGCGTCACGTAGAGTAGGGCCGTGGATCTCTAACCCGCACGTGCGAGGGACGCTAGAGAGGGCTAAGTTAGCGCCTGACGGCTGGAAACTTAGCTAACGTCTCGCGGAGCTAAGAGGCTAGCGGCTGCGTTCGCGGGAGCTAGCTAACCCATGGGGCTAGCGAAACTGCGGAGGCTAGATAGAGCAGCGCTGGTTAGCTTGTAGCTGGGCAGGTGAGCTAGAGAAAAAAACTTCGGGCCTCGTTCTAATGCTTATCAGCTTATAGTAGTGCTACGTTGTGCAACAGTAGACTAAGGCTAAGCTAGCAGAACAAAGGGACGCAACGTGGCTAGCAAGGGGGAAACAAAGTTTCGGGGATAGCTAGCAAGAGGACAAACCACAAGCCGCCGTACGGCCCACTTGAGTTTTAATGTCCTTAAAATAACTTACTGGCTTTTAAAGCTGGAACGTCCGTGAGTGAGAGAAGGACACCAACGTAGGACTGCGAATTTCCGCGGCACAAGTTTGAAACCCGTCCTTTATGGAAAACAATTTTCAACAGTCGAAAAGGTGATTCTCTTTGTTTAAGACGTGTATGCGTAGCACAGAAAGCGAGGAATGACGTTGCTCAGGGCGGACCTTAGGTTATATACCCAGTGGGTGGGGACATAACCACGCCATGAGCGACAGTTCACGATCCAATGGAATTGTTCCGTGAGTGTATGTTAGGCTGTGTGCCTGCGCCATCTAGTGGCTTGGACCCATATGACTCTCTCCGAGAGGTACTTAAGATAACCCATCGTTTTTGTCATTTCGTCATTTTTTTCAAATCTTCAAAAATGATGAAAAACTGCGCGCTATAGTATGCCGTACGATATGGGCTATAGCCCATGGTCCAAAATGATGAGAAACGAGGCTAACTTTTTTTTTCAAAATTTCAAAAAACATGGGCTATAACCCATCGTTTTTGTCATTTCGTCATTTTTTTAAAATCTTCAAAAATGATGAAAAACTGCGCGCTATAGTATGCCGTACGATATGGGCTATAGCCCACGGTCCAAAATGATGAGAAACGAGGCTAACATTTTTTTTTCAAAATTTCAAAAAACATGGGCTATAACCCATCGTTTTTGTCATTTCGTCATTTTTTTCAAATCTTCAAAAATGATGAAAAACTGCGCGCTATAGTATGCCGTACGATATGGGCTATAGCCCACGGTCCAAAATGATGAGAAACGAGGCTAACTTTTTTTTTCAAAATTTCAAAAAACATGGGCTATAACCCATCGTTTTTGTCATTTCGTCATTTTTTTCAAATCCTCAAAAATGATGAAAAACGGCGCGCTATAGTATGCCGTACGATATGGGCTATAGCCCATGGTCCAAAATGATGAGAAACGAGGCTAACTTTTTTTTTCAAAATTTCAAAAAACATGGGCTATAACCCATCGTTTTTGTCATTTCGTCATTTTTTTCAAATCTTCAAAAATGATGAAAAACTGCGCGCTATAGTATGCCGTACGATATGGGCTATAGCCCACGGTCCAAAATGATGAGAAACGAGGCTAACTTTTTTTTTTCAAAATTTCAAAAAACATGGGCTATAACCCATCGTTTTTGTCATTTCGTCATTTTTTTCAAATCTTCAAAAATGATGAAAAACTGCGCGCTATAGTATGCCGTACGATATGGGCTATAGCCCACGGTCCAAAATGATGAGAAACGAGGCTAACTTTTTTTTTCAAAATTTAAAAAAACATGGGCTATAACCCATCGTTTTTGTCATTTCGTCATTTTTTTCAAATCTTCAAAAATGATGAAAAACTGCGCGCTATAGTATGCCGTACGATATGGGCTATAGCCCACGGTCCAAAATGATGAGAAACGAGGCTAACTTTTTTTTCCAAAATTTCAAAAAACATGGGCTATAACCCATCGTTTTTGTCATTTCGTCATTTTTTTCAAATCTTCAAAAATGATGAAAAACTGCGCACTATAGTATGCCGTACGATATGGGCTATAGCCCACGGTCCAAAATGATGAGAAACGAGGCTAACTTTTTTTTTCAAAATTAAAAAAAACATGGGCTATAACCCATCGTTTTTGTCATTTCGTCATTTTTTTCAAATCCTCAAAAATGATGAAAAACGGCGCGCTATAGTATGCCGTACGATATGGGCTATAGCCCATGGTCCAAAATGATGAGAAACGAGGCTAACTTTTTTTTCCAAAATTTCAAAAAACATGGGCTATAACCCATCGTTTTTGTCATTTCGTCATTTTTGTCAAATCTTCAAAAATGATGAAAAACTGCACGCTATAGTATGCCGTACGATATGGGCTATAGCCCACGGTCCAAAATGATGAGAAACGAGGCTAACTTCTTTTTTCAAAATTTCAAAAAACATGGGCTATAACCCATCGTTTTTTTCATTTTTTTCAAATCTTCAAAAATGATGAAAAACTGCGCGCTATAGTATGCCGTACGATATGGGCTATAGCCCACGGTCCAAAATGATGAGAAACGAGGCTAACTTTTTTTTTCAAAATTTCAAAAAACATGGGCTATAACCCATCGTTTTTGTCATTTCGTCATTTTTTTCAAATCTTCAAAAATGATGAAAAACTGCGCGCTATAGTATGCCGTACGATATGGGCTATAGCCCACGGTCCAAAATGATGAGAAACGAGGCTAACTTTTTTTCCAAAATTTCAAAAAACATGGGCTATAACCCATCGTTTTTGTCATTTCGTCATTTTTTTCAAATCTTCAAAAATGATGAAAAACTGCGCGCTATAGTATGCCGTACGATATGGGCTATAGCCCACGGTCCAAAATGATGAGAAACGAGGCTAACTTTTTTTTTCAAAATTTAAAAAAACATGGGCTATAACCCATCGTTTTTGTCATTTCGTCATTTTTTTCAAATCTTCAAAAATGATGAAAAACTGCGCGCTATAGTATGCCGTACGATATGGGCTATAGCCCACGGTCCAAAATGATGAGAAACGAGGCTAACTTTTTTTTCCAAAATTTCAAAAAACATGGGCTATAACCCATCGTTTTTTTCATTTTTTTCAAATCTTCAAAAATGATGAAAAACTGCGCGCTATAGTATGCCGTACGATATGGGCTATAGCCCACGGTCCAAAATGATGAGAAACGAGGCTAACTTTTTTTTTCAAAATTTCAAAAAACATGGGCTATAACCCATCGTTTTTGTCATTTCGTCATTTTTTTCAAATCTTCAAAAATGATGAAAAACTGCGCGCTATAGTATGCCGTACGATATGGGCTATAGCCCACGGTCCAAAATGATGAGAAACGAGGCTAACTTTTTTTTCCAAAATTTCAAAAAACATGGGCTATAACCCATCGTTTTTGTCATTTCGTCATTTTTTTCAAATCTTTTTCAAATCTTTTTCAAATCTTTTTCAAATCTTCAAAAATGATGAAAAACTGCGCGCTATAGTATGCCGTACGATATGGGCTATAGCCCACGGTCCAAAATGATGAGAAACGAGGCTAACTTTTTTTTTCAAAATTTCAAAAAACATGGGCTATAACCCATCGTTTTTGTCATTTCGTCATTTTTTTCAAATCTTCAAAAATGATGAAAAACTGCGCGCTATAGTATGCCGTACGATATGGGCTATAGCCCACGGTCCAAAATGATGAGAAACGAGGCTAACTTTTTTTTCCAAAATTTCAAAAAACATGGGCTATAACCCATCGTTTTTTTCATTTTTTTCAAATCTTCAAAAATGATGAAAAACTGCGCGCTATAGTATGCCGTACGATATGGGCTATAGCCCACGGTCCAAAATGATGAGAAACGAGGCTAACTTTTTTTTTCAAAATTTCAAAAAACATGGGCTATAACCCATCGTTTTTGTCATTTCGTCATTTTTTTCAAATCTTCAAAAATGATGAAAAACTGCGCGCTATAGTATGCCGTACGATATGGGCTATAGCCCACGGTCCAAAATGATGAGAAACGAGGCTAACTTTTTTTTCCAAAATTTCAAAAAACATGGGCTATAACCCATCGTTTTTGTCATTTCGTCATTTTTTTCAAATCTTTTTCAAATCTTTTTCAAATCTTTTTCAAATCTTCAAAAATGATGAAAAACTGCGCGCTATAGTATGCCGTACGATATGGGCTATAGCCCACGGTCCAAAATGATGAGAAACGAGGCTAACTTTTTTTTTCAAAATTTCAAAAAACATGGGCTATAACCCATCGTTTTTGTCATTTCGTCATTTTTTTCAAATCTTCAAAAATGATGAAAAACTGCGCGCTATAGTATGCCGTACGATATGGGCTATAGCCCACGGTCCAAAATGATGAGAAACGAGGCTAACTTTTTTTTCCAAAATTTCAAAAAACATGGGCTATAACCCATCGTTTTTTTCATTTTTTTCAAATCTTCAAAAATGATGAAAAACTGCGCGCTATAGTATGCCGTACGATATGGGCTATAGCCCACGGTCCAAAATGATGAGAAACGAGGCTAACTTTTTTTTTCAAAATTTCAAAAAACATGGGCTATAACCCATCGTTTTTGTCATTTCGTCATTTTTTTCAAATCTTCAAAAATGATGAAAAACTGCGCGCTATAGTATGCCGTACGATATGGGCTATAGCCCACGGTCCAAAATGATGAGAAACGAGGCTAACTTTTTTTCCAAAATTTCAAAAAACATGGGCTATAACCCATCGTTTTTGTCATTTCGTCATTTTTTTCAAATCTTCAAAAATGATGAAAAACTGCGCGCTATAGTATGCCGTACGATATGGGCTATAGCCCACGGTCCAAAATGATGAGAAACGAGGCTAACTTTTTTTTTCAAAATTTAAAAAAACATGGGCTATAACCCATCGTTTTTGTCATTTCGTCATTTTTTTCAAATCTTCAAAAATGATGAAAAACTGCGCGCTATAGTATGCCGTACGATATGGGCTATAGCCCACGGTCCAAAATGATGAGAAACGAGGCTAACTTTTTTTTCCAAAATTTCAAAAAACATGGGCTATAACCCATCGTTTTTTTCATTTTTTTCAAATCTTCAAAAATGATGAAAAACTGCGCGCTATAGTATGCCGTACGATATGGGCTATAGCCCACGGTCCAAAATGATGAGAAACGAGGCTAACTTTTTTTTTCAAAATTTCAAAAAACATGGGCTATAACCCATCGTTTTTGTCATTTCGTCATTTTTTTCAAATCTTCAAAAATGATGAAAAACTGCGCGCTATAGTATGCCGTACGATATGGGCTATAGCCCACGGTCCAAAATGATGAGAAACGAGGCTAACTTTTTTTTCCAAAATTTCAAAAAACATGGGCTATAACCCATCGTTTTTGTCATTTCGTCATTTTTTTCAAATCTTTTTCAAATCTTTTTCAAATCTTTTTCAAATCTTCAAAAATGATGAAAAACTGCGCGCTATAGTATGCCGTACGATATGGGCTATAGCCCACGGTCCAAAATGATGAGAAACGAGGCTAACTTTTTTTTTCAAAATTTCAAAAAACATGGGCTATAACCCATCGTTTTTGTCATTTCGTCATTTTTTTCAAATCTTCAAAAATGATGAAAAACTGCGCGCTATAGTATGCCGTACGATATGGGCTATAGCCCACGGTCCAAAATGATGAGAAACGAGGCTAACTTTTTTTTCCAAAATTTCAAAAAACATGGGCTATAACCCATCGTTTTTTTCATTTTTTTCAAATCTTCAAAAATGATGAAAAACTGCGCGCTATAGTATGCCGTACGATATGGGCTATAGCCCACGGTCCAAAATGATGAGAAACGAGGCTAACTTTTTTTTTCAAAATTTCAAAAAACATGGGCTATAACCCATCGTTTTTGTCATTTCGTCATTTTTTTCAAATCTTCAAAAATGATGAAAAACTGCGCGCTATAGTATGCCGTACGATATGGGCTATAGCCCACGGTCCAAAATGATGAGAAACGAGGCTAACTTTTTTTTCCAAAATTTCAAAAAACATGGGCTATAACCCATCGTTTTTGTCATTTCGTCATTTTTTTCAAATCTTTTTCAAATCTTTTTCAAATCTTTTTCAAATCTTCAAAAATGATGAAAAACTGCGCGCTATAGTATGCCGTACGATATGGGCTATAGCCCACGGTCCAAAATGATGAGAAACGAGGCTAACTTTTTTTTTCAAAATTTAAAAAAACATGGGCTATAACCCATCGTTTTTGTCATTTCGTCATTTTTTTCAAATCTTCAAAAATGATGAAAAACTGCGCGCTATAGTATGCCGTACGATATGGGCTATAGCCCACGGTCCAAAATGATGAGAAACGAGGCTAACTTTTTTTTCCAAAATTTCAAAAAACATGGGCTATAACCCATCGTTTTTTTCATTTTTTTCAAATCTTCAAAAATGATGAAAAACTGCGCGCTATAGTATGCCGTACGATATGGGCTATAGCCCACGGTCCAAAATGATGAGAAACGAGGCTAACTTTTTTTTTCAAAATTTCAAAAAACATGGGCTATAACCCATCGTTTTTGTCATTTCGTCATTTTTTTCAAATCTTCAAAAATGATGAAAAACTGCGCGCTATAGTATGCCGTACGATATGGGCTATAGCCCACGGTCCAAAATGATGAGAAACGAGGCTAACTTTTTTTTCCAAAATTTCAAAAAACATGGGCTATAACCCATCGTTTTTGTCATTTCGTCATTTTTTTCAAATCTTCAAAAATGATGAAAAACTGCGCGCTATAGTATGCCGTACGATATGGGCTATAGCCCACGGTCCAAAATGATGAGAAACGAGGCTAACTTTTTTTTTCAAAATTTCAAAAAACATGGGCTATAACCCATCGTTTTTGTCATTTCGTCATTTTTTTCAAATCTTCAAAAATGATGAAAAACTGCGCGCTATAGTATGCCGTACGATATGGGCTATAGCCCACGGTCCAAAATGATGAGAAACGAGGCTAACTTTTTTTTCCAAAATTTCAAAAAACATGGGCTATAACCCATCGTTTTTGTCATTTCGTCATTTTTTTCAAATCTTCAAAAATGATGAAAAACTGCGCGCTATAGTATGCCGTACAATATGGGCTATAGCCCACGGTCCAAAATGATGAGAAACGAGGCTAACTTTTTTTTTCAAAATTAAAAAAAACATGGGCTATAACCCATCGTTTTTGTCATTTCGTCATTTTTTTCAAATCCTCAAAAATGATGAAAAACGGCGCGCTATAGTATGCCGTACGATATGGGCTATAGCCCACGGTCCAAAATGATGAGAAACGAGGCTAACTTTTTTTTCCAAAATTTCAAAAAACATGGGCTATAACCCATCGTTTTTGTCATTTCGTCATTTTTTTCAAATCTTCAAAAATGATGAAAAACTGCGCGCTATAGTATGCCGTACGATATGGGCTATAGCCCACGGTCCAAAATGATGAGAAACGAGGCTAACTTTTTTTTCCAAAATTTCAAAAAACATGGGCTATAACCCATCGTTTTTGTCATTTCGTCATTTTTTTCAAATCTTCAAAAATGATGAAAAACTGCGCGCTATAGTATGCCGTACGATATGGGCTATAGCCCACGGTCCAAAATGATGAGAAACGAGGCTAACTTTTTTTTTCAAAATTAAAAAAAACATGGGCTATAACCCATCGTTTTTGTCATTTCGTCATTTTTTTCAAATCCTCAAAAATGATGAAAAACGGCGCGCTATAGTATGCCGTACGATATGGGCTATAGCCCATGGTCCAAAATGATGAGAAACGAGGCTAACTTTTTTTTCCAAAATTTCAAAAAACATGGGCTATAACCCATCGTTTTTGTCATTTCGTCATTTTTTTCAAATCTTCAAAAATGATGAAAAACTGCGCGCTATAGTATGCCGTACGATATGGGCTATAGCCCACGGTCCAAAATGATGAGAAACGAGGCTAACTTTTTTTTTCAAAATTTCAAAAAACATGGGCTATAACCCATCGTTTTTGTCATTTCGTCATTTTTTTCAAATCTTCAAAAATGATGAAAAACTGCGCGCTATAGTATGCCGTACGATATGGGCTATAGCCCACGGTCCAAAATGATGAGAAACGAGGCTAACTTTTTTTTTCAAAATTTCAAAAAACATGGGCTATAACCCATCGTTTTTTTCATTTTTTTCAAATCTTCAAAAATGATGAAAAACTGCGCGCTATAGTATGCCGTACGATATGGGCTATAGCCCACGGTCCAAAATGATGAGAAACGAGGCTAACTTTTTTTTTCAAAATTTCAAAAAACATGGGCTATAACCCATCGTTTTTGTCATTTCGTCATTTTTTTCAAATCTTCAAAAATGATGAAAAACTGCGCGCTATAGTATGCCGTACGATATGGGCTATAGCCCACGGTCCAAAATGATGAGAAACGAGGCTAACTTTTTTTTTCAAAATTTCAAAAAACATGGGCTATAACCCATCGTTTTTGTCATTTCGTCATTTTTTTCAAATCTTCAAAAATGATGAAAAACTGCGCGCTATAGTATGCCGTACGATATGGGCTATAGCTCACGGTCCAAAATGATGAGAAACGAGGCTAACTTTTTTTTTCAAAATTTCAAAAAACATGGGCTATAACCCATCGTTTTTTTCATTTTTTTCAAATCTTCAAAAATGATGAAAAACTGCGCGCTATAGTATGCCGTACGATATGGGCTATAGCCCACGGTCCAAAATGATGAGAAACGAGGCTAACTTTTTTTTTCAAAATTTCAAAAAAAATGGGCTATAACCCATCGTTTTTGTCATTTCGTCATTTTTTTCAAATCTTCAAAAATGATGAAAAACTGCGCGCTATAGTATGCCGTACGATATGGGCTATAGCCCACGGTCCAAAATGATGAGAAACGAGGCTAACTTTTTTTTTCAAAATTTAAAAAAACATGGGCTATAACCCATCGTTTTTGTCATTTCGTCATTTTTTTCAAATCTTCAAAAATGATGAAAAACTGCGCGCTATAGTATGCCGTACGATATGGGCTATAGCCCACGGTCCAAAATGATGAGAAACGAGGCTAACTTTTTTTTTCAAAATTTCAAAAAACATGGGCTATAACCCATCGTTTTTGTCATTTCGTCATTTTTTTCAAATCTTCAAAAATGATGAAAAACTGCGCGCTATACTATGCCGTACGATATGGGCTATAGCCCACGGTCCAAAATGATGAGAAACGAGGCTAACTTTTTTTTCCAAAATTTCAAAAAACATGGGCTATAACCCATCGTTTTTGTCATTTCGTCATTTTTTTCAAATCTTCAAAAATGATGAAAAACTGCGCGCTATAGTATGCCGTACGATATGGGCTATAGCCCACGGTCCAAAATGATGAGAAACGAAGCTAACTTTTTTTTTCAAAATTTCAAAAAACATGGGCTATAACCCATCGTTTTTTTCATTTTTTTCAAATCTTCAAAAATGATGAAAAACTGCGCGCTATAGTATGCCGTTCGATATGGGCTATAGCCCACGGTCCAAAATGATGAGAAACGAGGCTAACTTTTTTTTTCAAAATTTAAAAAAACATGGGCTATAACCCATCGTTTTTGTCATTTCGTCATTTTTTTCAAATCTTCAAAAATGATGAAAAACTGCGCGCTATAGTATGCCGTACGATATGGGCTATAGCCCACGGTCCAAAATGATGAGAAACGAGGCTAACTTTTTTTTTCAAAATTTCAAAAAACATGGGCTATAACCCATCGTTTTTGTCATTTCGTCATTTTTTTCAAATCTTCAAAAATGATGAAAAACTGCGCGCTATACTATGCCGTACGATATGGGCTATAGCCCACGGTCCAAAATGATGAGAAACGAGGCTAACTTTTTTTTCCAAAATTTCAAAAAACATGGGCTATAACCCATCGTTTTTGTCATTTCGTCATTTTTTTCAAATCTTCAAAAATGATGAAAAACTGCGCGCTATAGTATGCCGTACGATATGGGCTATAGCCCACGGTCCAAAATGATGAGAAACGAAGCTAACTTTTTTTTTCAAAATTTCAAAAAACATGGGCTATAACCCATCGTTTTTTTCATTTTTTTCAAATCTTCAAAAATGATGAAAAACTGCGCGCTATAGTATGCCGTTCGATATGGGCTATAGCCCACGGTCCAAAATGATGAGAAACGAGGCTAACTTTTTTTTTCAAAATTTCAAAAAACATGGGCTATAACCCATCGTTTTTGTCATTTCGTCATTTTTTTCAAATCTTCAAAAATGATGAAAAACTGCGCGCTATAGTATGCCGTACGATATGGGCTATAGCCCACGGTCCAAAATGATGAGAAACGAGGCTAACTTTTTTTTTCAAAATTTCAAAAAACATGGGCTATAACCCATCGTTTTTGTCATTTCGTCATTTTTTTCAAATCTTCAAAAATGATGAAAAACTGCGCGCTATACTATGCCGTACGATATGGGCTATAGCCCACGGTCCAAAATGATGAGAAACGAGGCTAACTTTTTTTTTCAAAATTTCAAAAAACATGGGCTATAACCCATCGTTTTTGTCATTTCGTCATTTTTTTCAAATCTTCAAAAATGATGAAAAACTGCGCGCTATAGTATGCCGTACGATATGGGCTATAGCCCACGGTCCAAAATGATGAGAAACGAGGCTAACTTTTTTTTTCAAAATTTCAAAAAACATGGGCTATAACCCATCGTTTTTGTCATTTCGTCATTTTTTTCAAATCTTCAAAAATGATGAAAAACTGCGCGCTATAGTATGCCGTACGATATGGGCTATAGCCCACGGTCCAAAATGATGAGAAACAAGGCTAACTTTTTTTTTCAAAATTTCAAAAAACATGGGCTATAACCCATCGTTTTTGTCATTTCGTCATTTTTTTCAAATCTTCAAAAATGATGAAAAACTGCGCGCTATAGTATGCCGTACGATATGGGCTATAGCCCACGGTCCAAAATGATGAGAAACGAGGCTAACTTTTTTTTTCAAAATTTCAAAAAACATGGGCTATAACCCATCGTTTTTGTCATTTCGTCATTTTTTTCAAATCTTCAAAAATGATGAAAAACTGCGCGCTATACTATGCCGTACGATATGGGCTATAGCCCACGGTCCAAAATGATGAGAAACGAGGCTAACTTTTTTTTTCAAAATTTCAAAAAACATGGGCTATAACCCATCGTTTTTGTCATTTCGTCATTTTTTTCAAATCTTCAAAAATGATGAAAAACTGCGCGCTATAGTATGCCGTACGATATGGGCTATAGCCCACGGTCCAAAATGATGAGAAACGAGGCTAACTTTTTTTTTCAAAATTTCAAAAAACATGGGCTATAACCCATCGTTTTTGTCATTTCGTCATTTTTTTCAAATCTTCAAAAATGATGAAAAACTGCGCGCTATACTATGCCGTACGATATGGGCTATAGCCCACGGTCCAAAATGATGAGAAACGAGGCTAACTTTTTTTTCAAAATTTCAAAAAACATGGGCTATAACCCATCGTTTTTGTCATTTCGTCATTTTTTTCAAATCTTCAAAAATGATGAAAAACTGCGCGCTATAGTATGCCGTACGATATGGGCTATAGCCCACGGTCCAAAATGATGAGAAACGAGGCTAACTTTTTTTTTCAAAATTTCAAAAAACATGGGCTATAACCCATCGTTTTTGTCATTTCGTCATTTTTTTCAAATCTTCAAAAATGATGAAAAACTGCGCGCTATAGTATGCCGTACGATATGGGCTATAGCCCACGGTCCAAAATGATGAGAAACAAGGCTAACTTTTTTTTTCAAAATTTCAAAAAACATGGGCTATAACCCATCGTTTTTGTCATTTCGTCATTTTTTTCAAATCTTCAAAAATGATGAAAAACTGCGCGCTATAGTATGCCGTACGATATGGGCTATAGCCCACGGTCCAAAATGATGAGAAACGAGGCTAACTTTTTTTTTCAAAATTTCAAAAAACATGGGCTATAACCCATCGTTTTTGTCATTTCGTCATTTTTTTCAAATCTTCAAAAATGATGAAAAACTGCGCGCTATACTATGCCGTACGATATGGGCTATAGCCCACGGTCCAAAATGATGAGAAACGAGGCTAACTTTTTTTTTCAAAATTTCAAAAAACATGGGCTATAACCCATCGTTTTTGTCATTTCGTCATTTTTTTCAAATCTTCAAAAATGATGAAAAACTGCGCGCTATAGTATGCCGTACGATATGGGCTATAGCCCACGGTCCAAAATGATGAGAAACGAGGCTAACTTTTTTTTTCAAAATTTCAAAAAACATGGGCTATAACCCATCGTTTTTGTCATTTCGTCATTTTTTTCAAATCTTCAAAAATGATGAAAAACTGCGCGCTATAGTTTGCCGTACGATATGGGCTATAGCCCACGGTCCAAAATGATGAGAAACAAGGCTAACTTTTTTTTTCAAAATTTCAAAAAACATGGGCTATAACCCATCGTTTTTGTCATTTCGTCATTTTTTTCAAATCTTCAAAAATGATGAAAAACTGCGCGCTATAGTATGCCGTACGATATGGGCTATAGCCCACGGTCCAAAATGATGAGAAACGAGGCTAATTTTTTTTTTCAAAATTTCAAAAAACATGGGCTATAACCCATCGTTTTTGTCATTTCGTCATTTTTTTCAAATCTTCAAAAATGATGAAAAACTGCGCGCTATAGTATGCCGTACGATATGGGCTATAGCCCACGGTCCAAAATGATGAGAAACGAGGCTAACTTTCTTTTTCAAAATTTCAAAAAACATGGGCTATAACCCATCGTTTATTGTCATTTCGTCATTTTTTTCAAATCTTCAAAAATGATAAAAAACTGCGCGCTATAGTATGCCGTACGATATGGGCTATAGCCCACGGTCCAAAATGATGAGAAACGAGGCTAACTTTTTTTTTCAAAATTTCAAAAAACATGGGCTATAACCCATCGTTTTTGTCATTTCGTCATTTTTTTCAAATCTTCAAAAATGATGAAAAACTGCGCGCTATAGTATGCCGTACGATATCGGCTATAGCCCACGGTCCAAAATGATGAGAAACGAGGCTAACTTTTTTTTTCAAAATTTCAAAAAACATGGGCTATAACCCATCGTTTTTGTCATTTCGTCATTTTTTTCAAATCTTCAAAAATGATGAAAAACTGCGCGCTATAGTATGCCGTACGATATGGGCTATAGCCCACGGTCCAAAATGATGAGAAACGAGGCTAACTTTTTTTTTCAAAATTTCAAAAAACATGGGCCATAACCCATCGTTTTTGTCATTTCGTCATTTTTTTCAAATCTTCAAAAATGATGAAAAACTGCGCGCTATAGTATGCCGTACGATATGGGCTATAGCCCACGGTCCAAAATGATGAGAAACGAGGCTAACTTTTTTTTTCAAAATTTCAAAAAACATGGGCTATAACCCATCGTTTTTGTCATTTCGTCATTTTTTTCAAATCTTCAAAAATGATGAAAAACTGCGCGCTATAGTATGCCGTACGATATGGGCTATAGCCCACGGTCCAAAATGATGAGAAACGAGGCTAACTTTTTTTTTCAAAATTTCAAAAAACATGGGCTATAACCCATCGTTTTTTTCATTTCGTCATTTTTTTCAAATCTTCAAAAATGATGAAAAACTGCGCGCTATAGTATGCCGTACGATATGGGCTATAGCCCAAGGTCCAAAATGATGAGAAACGAGGCTAACTTTTTTTTTCAAAATTTCAAAAAACATGGGCTATAACCCATCGTTTTTGTCATTTCGTCATTTTTTTCAAATCTTCAAAAATGATGAAAAACTGCGCGCTATAGTATGCCGTACGATATGGGCTATAGCCCACGGTCCAAAATGATGAGAAACGAGGCTAACTTTTTTTTTCAAAATTTCAAAAAACATGGGCTATAACCCATCGTTTTTGTCATTTCGTCATTTTTTTCAAATCTTCAAAAATGATGAAAAACTGCGCGCTATAGTATGCCGTACGATATGGGCTATAGCCCACGGTCCAAAATGATGAGAAACGAGGCTAACTTTTTTTTTCAAAATTTCAAAAAACATGGGCTATAACCCATCGTTTTTGTCATTTCGTCATTTTTTTCAAATCTTCAAAAATGATGAAAAACTGCGCGCTATAGTATGCCGTACGATATGGGCTATAGCCCACGGTCCAAAATGATGAGAAACGAGGCTAACTTTTTTTTTCAAAATTTCAAAAAACATGGGCTATAACCCATCGTTTTTGTCATTTCGTCATTTTTTTCAAATCTTCAAAAATGATGAAAAACTGCGCGCTATAGTATGCCGTACGATATGGGCTATAGCCCACGGTCCAAAATGATGAGAAACGAGGCTAACTTTTTTTTTCAAAATTTCAAAAAACATGGGCTATAACCCATCATTTTTGTCATTTCGTCATTTTTTTCAAATCTTCAAAAATGATGAAAAACTGCGCGCTATAGTATGCCGTACGATATGGGCTATAGCCCACGGTCCAAAATGATGAGAAACGAGGCTAACTTTTTTTTTCAAAATTTCAAAAAACATGGGCTATAACCCATCGTTTTTGTCATTTCGTCATTTTTTTCAAATCTTCAAAAATGATGAAAAACTGCGCGCTATAGTATGCCGTACGATATGGGCTATAGCCCACGGTCCAAAATGATGAGAAACGAGGCTAACTTTTTTTTTCAAAATTTCAAAAAACATGGGCTATAACCCATCGTTTTTGTCATTTCGTCATTTTTTTCAAATCTTCAAAAATGATGAAAAACTGCGCGCTATAGTATGCCGTACGATATGGGCTATAGCCCACGGTCCAAAATGATGAGAAACGAGGCTAACTTTTTTTTTCAAAATTTCAAAAAACATGGGCTATAACCCATCATTTTTGTCATTTCGTCATTTTTTTCAAATCTTCAAAAATGATGAAAAACTGCGCGCTATAGTATGCCGTACGATATGGGCTATAGCCCACGGTCCAAAATGATGAGAAACGAGGCTAACTTTTTTTTTCAAAATTTCAAAAAACATGGGCTATAACCCATCGTTTTTGTCATTTCGTCATTTTTTTCAAATCTTCAAAAATGATGAAAAACTGCGCGCTATAGTATGCCGTACGATATGGGCTATAGCCCACGGTCCAAAATGATGAGAAACGAGGCTAACTTTTTTTTTCAAAATTTCAAAAAACATGGGCTATAACCCATCGTTTTTGTCATTTCGTCATTTTTTTCAAATCTTCAAAAATGATGAAAAACTGCGCGCTATAGTATGCCGTACGATATGGGCTATAGCCCATGGTCCAAAATGATGAGAAACGAGGCTAACTTTTTTTTTCAAAATTTCAAAAAACATGGGCTATAACCCATCGTTTTTGTCATTTCGTCATTTTTTTCAAATCTTCAAAAATGATGAAAAACTGCGCGCTATAGTATGCCGTACGATATGGGCTATAGCCCACGGTCCAAAATGATGAGAAACGAGGCTAACTTTTTTTTTCAAAATTTCAAAAAACATGGGCTATAACCCATCGTTTTTGTCATTTCGTCATTTTTTTCAAATCTTCAAAAATGATGAAAAACTGCGCGCTATAGTATGCCGTACGATATGGGCTATAGCCCACGGTCCAAAATGATGAGAAACGAGGCTAACTTTTTTTTTCAAAATTTCAAAAAACATGGGCTATAACCCATCGTTTTTGTCATTTCGTCATTTTTTTCAAATCTTCAAAAATGATGAAAAACTGCGCGCTATAGTATGCCGTACGATATGGGCTATAGCCCACGGTCCAAAATGATGAGAAACGAGGCTAACTTTTTTTTTCAAAATTTCAAAAAACATGGGATATAACCCATCGTTTTTGTCATTTCGTCATTTTTTTCAAATCTTCAAAAATGATGAAAAACTGCGCGCTATAGTATGCCGTACGATATGGGCTATAGCCCACGGTCCAAAATGATGAGAAACGAGGCTAACTTTTTTTTTCAAAATTTCAAAAAACATGGGCTATAACCCATCGTTTTTGTCATTTCGTCATTTTTTTCAAATCTTCAAAAATGATGAAAAACTGCGCGCTATAGTATGCCGTACGATATGGGCTATAGCCCAAGGTCCAAAATGATGAGAAACGAGGCTAACTTTTTTTTTCAAAATTTCAAAAAACATGGGCTATAACCCATCGTTTTTGTCATTTCGTCATTTTTTTCAAATCTTCAAAAATGATGAAAAACTGCGCGCTATAGTATGCCGTACGATATGGGCTATAGCCCATGGTCCAAAATGATGAGAAACGAGGCTAATTTTTTTTTTCAAAATTTCAAAAAACATGGGCTATAACCCATCGTTTTTGTCATTTCGTCATTTTTTTCCAAATCTTCAAAAATGATGAAAAACTGCGCGCTATAGTATGCCGTACGATATGGGCTATAGCCCACGGTCCAAAATGATGAGAAACGAGGCTAACTTTTTTTTTCAAAATTTCAAAAAACATGGGCTATAACCCATCGTTTTTGTCATTTCGTCATTTTTTTCAAATCTTCAAAAATGATGAAAAACTGCGCGCTATAGTATGCCGTACGATATGGGCTATAGCCCACGGTCCAAAATGATGAGAAACGAGGCTAACTTTTTTTTTCAAAATTTCAAAAAACATGGGCTATAACCCATCGTTTTTGTCATTTCGTCATTTTTTTCAAATCTTCAAAAATGATGAAAAACTGCGCGCTATAGTATGCCGTACGATATGGGCTATAGCCCACGGTCCAAAATGATGAGAAACGAGGCTAACTTTTTTTTTCAAAATTTCAAAAAACATGGGCTATAACCCATCGTTTTTGTCATTTCGTCATTTTTTTCAAATCCTCAAAAATGATGAAAAACGGCGCGCTATAGTATGCCGTACGATATGGGCTATAGCCCATGGTCCAAAATGATGAGAAACGAGGATAACTTTTTTTTTCAAAATTTCAAAAAACATGGGCTATAACCCATCGTTTTTGTCATTTCGTCATTTTTTTCAAATCTTCAAAAATGATGAAAAACTGCTCGCTATAGTATGCCGTACGATATGGGCTATAGCCCACGGTCCAAAATGATGAGAAACGAGGCTAACCTTTTTTTTCAAAATTTCAAAAAACATGGGCTATAACCCATCGTTTTTGTCATTTCGTCATTTTTTTCAAATCCTCAAAAATGATGAAAAACGGCGCGCTATAGTATGCCGTACGATATGGGCTATAGCCCATGGTCCAAAATGATGAGAAACGAGGATAACTTTTTTTTTCAAAATTTCAAAAAACATGGGCTATAACCCATCGTTTTTGTCATTTCGTCATTTTTTTCAAATCTTCAAAAATGATGAAAAACTGCGCGCTATAGTATGCCGTACGATATGGGCTATAGCCCACGGTCCAAAATGATGAGAAACGAGGCTAACTTTTTTTTTCAAAATTTCAAAAAACATGGGCTATAACCCATCGTTTTTGTCATTTCGTAATTTTTTTCAAATCTTCAAAAATGATGAAAAACTGCGCGCTATAGTATGCCGTACGATATGGGCTATAGCCCAAGGTCCAAAATGATGAGAAACGAGGCTAACTTTTTTTTTCAAAATTTCAAAAAACATGGGCTATAACCCATCGTTTTTGTCATTTCGTCATTTTTTTCAAATCTTCAAAAATGATGAAAAACTGCGCGCTATAGTATGCCGTACGATATGGGCTATAGCCCACGGTCCAAAATGATGAGAAACGAGGCTAACTTTTCTTTTCAAAATTTCAAAAAACATGGGCTATAACCCATCGTTTTTGTCATTTCGTCATTTTTTTCAAATCTTCAAAAATGATGAAAAACTGCGCGCTATAGTATGCCGTACGATATGGGCTATAGCCCACGGTCCAAAATGATGAGAAACGAGGCTAACTTTTTTTTTCAAAATTTCAAAAAACATGGGCTATAACCCATCGTTTTTGTCATTTCGTCATTTTTTTCAAATCCTCAAAAATGATGAAAAACGGCGCGCTATAGTATGCCGTACGATATGGGCTATAGCCCATGGTCCAAAATGATGAGAAACGAGGATAACTTTTTTTTTCAAAATTTCAAAAAACATGGGCTATAACCCATCGTTTTTGTCATTTCGTCATTTTTTTCAAATCTTCAAAAATGATGAAAAACTGCGCGCTATAGTATGCCGTACGATATGGGCTATAGCCCACGGTCCAAAATGATGAGAAACGAGGCTAACCTTTTTTTTCAAAATTTCAAAAAACATGGGCTATAACCCATCGTTTTTGTCATTTCGTCATTTTTTTCAAATCCTCAAAAATGATGAAAAACGGCGCGCTATAGTATGCCGTACGATATGGGCTATAGCCCATGGTCCAAAATGATGAGAAACGAGGATAACTTTTTTTTTCAAAATTTCAAAAAACATGGGCTATAACCCATCGTTTTTGTCATTTCGTCATTTTTTTCAAATCTTCAAAAATGATGAAAAACTGCGCGCTATAGTATGCCGTACGATATGGGCTATAGCCCACGGTCCAAAATGATGAGAAACGAGGCTAACTTTTTTTTTCAAAATTTCAAAAAACATGGGCTATAACCCATCGTTTTTGTCATTTCGTCATTTTTTTCAAATCTTCAAAAATGATGAAAAACTGCGCGCTATAGTATGCCGTACGATATGGGCTATAGCCCAAGGTCCAAAATGATGAGAAACGAGGCTAACTTTTTTTTTCAAAATTTCAAAAAACATGGGCTATAACCCATCGTTTTTGTCATTTCGTCATTTTTTTCAAATCTTCAAAAATGATGAAAAACTGCGCGCTATAGTATGCCGTACGATATGGGCTATAGCCCACGGTCCAAAATGATGAGAAACGAGGCTAACTTTTCTTTTCAAAATTTCAAAAAACATGGGCTATAACCCATCGTTTTTGTCATTTCGTCATTTTTTTCAAATCTTCAAAAATGATGAAAAACTGCGCGCTATAGTATGCCGTACGATATGGGCTATAGCCCACGGTCCAAAATGATGAGAAACGAGGCTAACTTTTTTTTTCAAAATTTCAAAAAACATGGGCTATAACCCATCGTTTTTGTCATTTCGTCATTTTTTTCAAATCTTCAAAAATGATGAAAAACTGCGCGCTATAGTATGCCGTACGATATGGGCTATAGCCCACGGTCCAAAATGATGAGAAACGAGGCTAACTTTTTTTTTCAAAATTTCAAAAAACATGGGCTATAACCCATCGTTTTTGTCATTTCGTCATTTTTTTCAAATCTTCAAAAATGATGAAAAACTGCGCGCTATAGTATGCCGTACGATATGGGCTATAGCCCACGGTCCAAAATGATGAGAAACGAGGCTAACTTTTTTTTTTCAAAATTTCAAAAAACATGGGCTATAACCCATCGTTTTTGTCATTTCGTCATTTTTTTCAAATCTTCAAAAATGATGAAAAACTGCGCGCTATAGTATGCCGTACGATATGGGCTATAGCCCACGGTCCAAAATGATGAGAAACGAGGCTAACTTTTCTTTTCAAAATTTCAAAAAACATGGGCTATAACCCATCGTTTTTGTCATTTCGTCATTTTTTTAAAATCTTCAAAAATGATGAAAAACTGCGCGCTATAGTATGCCGTACGATATGGGCTATAGCCCACGGTCCAAAATGATGAGAAACGAGGCTAACTTTTTTTTTCAAAATTTCAAAAAACATGGGCTATAACCCATCGTTTTTGTCATTTCGTCATTTTTTTCAAATCCTCAAAAATGATGAAAAACGGCGCGCTATAGTATGCCGTACGATATGGGCTATAGCCCATGGTCCAAAATGATGAGAAACGAGGATAACTTTTTTTTTCAAAATTTCAAAAAACATGGGCTATAACCCATCGTTTTTGTCATTTCGTCATTTTTTTCAAATCTTCAAAAATGATGAAAAACTGCGCGCTATAGTATGCCGTACGATATGGGCTATAGCCCACGGTCCAAAATGATGAGAAACGAGGCTAACCTTTTTTTTCAAAATTTCAAAAAACATGGGCTATAACCCATCGTTTTTGTCATTTCGTCATTTTTTTCAAATCCTCAAAAATGATGAAAAACGGCGCGCTATAGTATGCCGTACGATATGGGCTATAGCCCATGGTCCAAAATGATGAGAAACGAGGATAACTTTTTTTTTCAAAATTTCAAAAAACATGGGCTATAACCCATCGTTTTTGTCATTTCGTCATTTTTTTCAAATCTTCAAAAATGATGAAAAACTGCGCGCTATAGTATGCCGTACGATATGGGCTATAGCCCACGGTCCAAAATGATGAGAAACGAGGCTAACTTTTTTTTTCAAAATTTCAAAAAACATGGGCTATAACCCATCGTTTTTGTCATTTCGTCATTTTTTTCAAATCTTCAAAAATGATGAAAAACTGCGCGCTATAGTATGCCGTACGATATGGGCTATAGCCCAAGGTCCAAAATGATGAGAAACGAGGCTAACTTTTTTTTTCAAAATTTCAAAAAACATGGGCTATAACCCATCGTTTTTGTCATTTCGTCATTTTTTTCAAATCTTCAAAAATGATGAAAAACTGCGCGCTATAGTATGCCGTACGATATGGGCTATAGCCCACGGTCCAAAATGATGAGAAACGAGGCTAACTTTTCTTTTCAAAATTTCAAAAAACATGGGCTATAACCCATCGTTTTTGTCATTTCGTCATTTTTTTCAAATCTTCAAAAATGATGAAAAACTGCGCGCTATAGTATGCCGTACGATATGGGCTATAGCCCACGGTCCAAAATGATGAGAAACGAGGCTAACTTTTTTTTTCAAAATTTCAAAAAACATGGGCTATAACCCATCGTTTTTGTCATTTCGTCATTTTTTTCAAATCTTCAAAAATGATGAAAAACTGCGCGCTATAGTATGCCGTACGATATGGGCTATAGCCCACGGTCCAAAATGATGAGAAACGAGGCTAACTTTTTTTTTCAAAATTTCAAAAAACATGGGCTATAACCCATCGTTTTTGTCATTTCGTCATTTTTTTCAAATCTTCAAAAATGATGAAAAACTGCGCGCTATAGTATGCCGTACGATATGGGCTATAGCCCACGGTCCAAAATGATGAGAAACGAGGCTAACTTTTTTTTTTCAAAATTTCAAAAAACATGGGCTATAACCCATCGTTTTTGTCATTTCGTCATTTTTTTCAAATCTTCAAAAATGATGAAAAACTGCGCGCTATAGTATGCCGTACGATATGGGCTATAGCCCATGGTCCAAAATGATGAGAAACGAGGCTAACTTTTTTTTTCAACATTTCAAAAAACATGGGCTATAACCCATCGTTTTTGTCATTTCGTCATTTTTTTCAAATCTTCAAAAATGATGAAAAACTGCGCGCTATAGTATGCCGTACGATATGGGCTATAGCCCACGGTCCAAAATGATGAGAAACGAGGCTAACTTTTTTTTTCAAAATTTCAAAAAACATGGGCTATAACCCATCGTTTATGTCATTTCGTCATTTTTTTCAAATCTTCAAAAATGATGAAAAACTGCGCGCTATAGTATGCCGTACGATATGGGCTATAGCCCACGGTCCAAAATGATGAGAAACGAGGCTAACTTTTTTTTTTCAAAATTTCAAAAAACATGGGCTATAACCCATCGTTTTTGTCATTTCGTCATTTTTTTCAAATCCTCAAAAATGATGAAAAACGGCGCGCTATAGTATGCCGTACGATATGGGCTATAGCCCATGGTCCAAAATGATGAGAAACGAGGATAACTTTTTTTTTCAAAATTTCAAAAAACATGGGCTATAACCCATCGTTTTTGTCATTTCGTCATTTTTTTCAAATCTTCAAAAATGATGAAAAACTGCGCGCTATAGTATGCCGTACGATATGGGCTATAGCCCACGGTCCAAAATGATGAGAAACGAGGCTAACTTTTTTTTTCAAAATTTCAAAAAACATGGGCTATAACCCATCGTTTTTGTCATTTCGTCATTTTTTTCAAATCCTCAAAAATGATGAAAAACGGCGCGCTATAGTATGCCGTACGATATGGGCTATAGCCCATGGTCCAAAATGATGAGAAATGAGGATAACTTTTTTTTTCAAAATTTCAAAAAACATGGGCTATAACCCATCGTTTTTGTCATTTCGTCATTTTTTTCAAATCTTCAAAAATGATGAAAAACTGCGCGCTATAGTATGCCGTACGATATGGGCTATAGCCCACGGTCCAAAATGATGAGAAACGAGGCTAACTTTTTTTTTCAAAATTTCAAAAAACATGGGCTATAACCCATCGTTTTTGTCATTTCGTCATTTTTTTCAAATCTTCAAAAATGATGAAAAACTGCGCGCTATAGTATGCCGTACGATATGGGCTATAGCCCACGGTCCAAAATGATGAGAAACGAGGCTAACTTTTTTTTTCAAAATTTCAAAAAACATGGGCTATAACCCATCGTTTTTGTCATTTCGTCATTTTTTTCAAATCTTCAAAAATGATGAAAAACTGTGCGCTATAGTATGCCGTACGATATGGGCTATAGCCCACGGTCCAAAATGATGAGAAACGAGGCTAACTTTTTTTTTCAAAATTTAAAAAAACATGGGCTATAACCCATCGTTTTTGTCATTTCGTCATTTTTTTCAAATCTTCAAAAATGATGAAAAACTGCGCGCTATAGTATGCCGTACGATATGGGCTATAGCCCACGGTCCAAAATGATGAGAAACGAGGCTAACTTTTTTTTTCAAAATTTCAAAAAACATGGGCTATAACCCATCGTTTTTGTCATTTCGTCATTTTTTTCAAATCTTCAAAAATGATGAAAAACTGCGCGCTATAGTATGCCGTACGATATGGGCTATAGCCCACGGTCCAAAATGATGAGAAACGAGGCTAACTTTTTTTTTCAAAATTTCAAAAAACATGGGCTATAACCCATCGTTTTTGTCATTTCGTCATTTTTTTCAAATCCTCAAAAATGATGAAAAACGGCGCGCTATAGTATGCCGTACGATATGGGCTATAGCCCATGGTCCAAAATGATGAGAAATGAGGATAACTTTTTTTTTCAAAATTTCAAAAAACATGGGCTATAACCCATCGTTTTTGTCATTTCGTCATTTTTTTCAAATCTTCAAAAATGATGAAAAACTGCGCGCTATAGTATGCCGTACGATATGGGCTATAGCCCACGGTCCAAAATGATGAGAAACGAGGCTAACTTTTTTTTTCAAAATTTCAAAAAACATGGGCTATAACCCATCGTTTTTGTCATTTCGTCATTTTTTTCAAATCTTCAAAAATGATGAAAAACTGCGCGCTATAGTATGCCGTACGATATGGGCTATAGCCCACGGTCCAAAATGATGAGAAACGAGGCTAACTTTTTTTTTCAAAATTTCAAAAAACATGGGCTATAACCCATCGTTTTTGTCATTTCGTCATTTTTTTCAAATCTTCAAAAATGATGAAAAACTGCGCGCTATAGTATGCCGTACGATATGGGCTATAGCCCACGGTCCAAAATGATGAGAAACGAGGCTAACTTTTTTTTTCAAAATTTCAAAAAACATGGGCTATAACCCATCGTTTTTGTCATTTCGTCATTTTTTTCAAATCTTCAAAAATGATGAAAAACTGCGCGCTATAGTATGCCGTACGATATGGGCTATAGCCCACGGTCCAAAATGATGAGAAACGAGGCTAACTTTTTTTTTCAAAATTAAAAAAACATGGGCTATAACCCATCGTTTTTGTCATTTCGTCATTTTTTTCAAATCTTCAAAAATGATGAAAAACTGCGCGCTATAGTATGCCGTACGATATGGGCTATAGCCCACGGTCCAAAATGATGAGAAACGAGGCTAACTTTTTTTTTCAAAATTTCAAAAAACATGGGCTATAACCCATCGTTTTTGTCATTTCGTCATTTTTTTCAAATCTTCAAAAATGATGAAAAACTGCGCGCTATAGTATGCCGTACGATATGGGCTATAGCCCACGGTCCAAAATGATGAGAAACGAGGCTAACTTTTTTTTTCAAAATTTCAAAAAACATGGGCTATAACCCATCGTTTTTGTCATTTCGTCATTTTTTTCAAATCTTCAAAAATGATGAAAAACTGCGCGCTATAGTATGCCGTACGATATGGGCTATAGCCCACGGTCCAAAATGATGAGAAACGAGGCTAACTTTTTTTTTCAAAATTTCAAAAAACATGGGCTATAACCCATCGTTTTTGTCATTTCGTAATTTTTTTCAAATCTTCAAAAATGATGAAAAACTGCGCGCTATAGTATGCCGTACGATATGGGCTATAGCCCACGGTCCAAAATGATGAGAAACGAGGCTAACTTTTTTTTTCAAAATTTCAAAAAACATGGGCTATAACCCATCATTTTTGTCATTTCGTCATTTTTTTCAAATCTTCAAAAATGATGAAAAACTGCGCGCTATAGTATGCCGTACGATATGGGCTATAGCCCACGGTCCAAAATGATGAGAAACGAGGCTAACTTTTTTTTTCAAAATTTCAAAAAACATGGGCTATAACCCATCGTTTTTGTCATTTCGTCATTTTTTTCAAATCTTCAAAAATGATGAAAAACTGCGCGCTATAGTATGCCGTACGATATGGGCTATAGCCCACGGTCCAAAATGATGAGAAACGAGGCTAACTTTTTTTTTCAAAATTTCAAAAAACATGGGCTATAACCCATCGTTTTTGTCATTTTTTTCAAATCTTCAAAAATGATGAAAAACTGCGCGCTATAGTATGCCGTACGATATGGGCTATAGCCCACGGTCCAAAATGATGAGAAACGAGGCTAACTTTTTTTTCAAAATTTCAAAAAACATGGGCTATAACCCATCGTTTTTGTCATTTCGTCATTTTTTTCAAATCCTCAAAAATGATGAAAAACGGCGCGCTATAGTATGCCGTACGATATGGGCTATAGCCCACGGTCCAAAATGATGAGAAACGAGGCTAACTTTTTTTTTCAAAATTTCAAAAAACATGGGCTATAACCCATCGTTTTTGTCATTTCGTCATTTTTTTCAAATCTTCAAAAATGATGAAAAGCTGCGCGCTATAGTATGCCGTACGATATGGGCTATAGCCCACGGTCCAAAATGATGAGAAACGAGGCTAACTTTTTTTTTCAAAATTTCAAAAAACATGGGCTATAACCCATCGTTTTTGTCATTTCGTCATTTTTTTCAAATCTTCAAAAATGATGAAAAGCTGCGCGCTATAGTATGCCGTACGATATGGGCTATAGCCCACGGTCCAAAATGATGAGAAACGAGGCTAACTGTTTTTTTCAAAATTTCAAAAAACATGGGCTATAACCCATCGTTTTTGTCATTTCGTCATTTTTTTCAAATCTTCAAAAATGATGAAAAACTGCGCGCTATAGTATGCCGTACGATATGGGCTATAGCCCACGGTCCAAAATGATGAGAAACGAGGCTAACTTTTTTTTTCAAAATTTCAAAAAACATGGGCTATAACCCATCGTTTTTGTCATTTCGTCATTTTTTTCAAATCTTCAAAAATGATGAAAAACTGCGCGCTATAGTATGCCGTACGATATGGGCTATAGCCCACGGTCCAAAATGATGAGAAACGAGGCTAACTTTTTTTTTCAAAATTTCAAAAAACATGGGCTATAACCCATCGTTTTTGTCATTTTTTTCAAATCTTCAAAAATGATGAAAAACTGCGCGCTATAGTATGCCGTACGATATGGGCTATAGCCCACGGTCCAAAATGATGAGAAACGAGGCTAACTTTTTTTTTCAAAATTTCAAAAAACATGGGCTATAACCCATCGTTTTTGTCATTTCGTCATTTTTTTCAAATCTTCAAAAATGATGAAAAACTGCGCGCTATAGTATGCCGTACGATATGGGCTATAGCCCACGGTCCAAAATTATGAGAAACGAGGCTAACTTTTTTTTTCAAAATTTCAAAAAACATGGGCTATAACCCATCGTTTTTGTCATTTCGTCATTTTTTTCAAATCTTCAAAAATGATGAAAAACTGCGCGCTATAGTATGCCGTACGATATGGGCTATAGCCCACGGTCCAAAATGATGAGAAACGAGGCTAACTTTTTTTTTCAAAATTTCAAAAAACATGGGCTATAACCCATCGTTTTTGTCATTTCGTCATTTTTTTCAAATCTTCAAAAATGATGAAAAACTGCGCGCTATAGTATGCCGTACGATATGGGCTATAGCCCACGGTCCAAAATGATGAGAAACGAGGCTAACTTTTTTTTTCAAAATTTCAAAAAACATGGGCTATAACCCATCGTTTTTGTCATTTCGTCATTTTTTTCAAATCTTCAAAAATGATGAAAAACTGCGCGCTATAGTATGCCGTACGATATGGGCTATAGCCCACGGTCCAAAATGATGAGAAACGAGGCTAACTTTTTTTTTCAAAATTAAAAAAAACATGGGCTATAACCCATCGTTTTTGTCATTTCGTCATTTTTTTCAAATCTTCAAAAATGATGAAAAACTGCGCGCTATAGTATGCCGTACGATATGGGCTATAGCCCACGGTCCAAAATGATGAGAAACGAGGCTAACTTTTTTTTTCAAAATTAAAAAAAACATGGGCTATAACCCATCGTTTTTGTCATTTCGTCATTTTTTTCAAATCTTCAAAAATTATGAAAAACTGCGCTCTATAGTATGCCGTACGATATGGGCTATAGCCCACGGTCCAAAATGATGAGAAACGAGGCTAACTTTTTTTTTCAAAATTTCAAAAAACATGGGCTATAACCCATCGTTTTTGTCATTTCGTCATTTTTTTCAAATCTTCAAAAATGATGAAAAACTGCGCGCTATAGTATGCCGTACGATATGGGCTATAGCCCATGGTCCAAAATGATGAGAAACGAGGCTAACTTTTTTTTTCAAAATTTCAAAAAACATGGGCTATAACCCATCGTTTTTGTCATTTCGTCATTTTTTTCAAATCTTCAAAAATGATGAAAAACTGCGCGCTATAGTATGCCGTACGATATGGGCTATAGCCCACGGTCCAAAATGATGAGAAACGAGGCTAACTTTTTTTTTCAAATTTTCAAAAAACATGGGCTATAACCCATCGTTTTTGTCATTTTTTTCAAATCTTCAAAAATGATGAAAAACTGCGCGCTATAGTATGCCGTACGATATGGGCTATAGCCCACGGTCCAAAATGATGAGAAACGAGGCTAACTTTTTTTTTCAAAATTTCAAAAAACATGGGCTATAACCCATCGTTTTTGTCATTTCGTCATTTTTTTCAAATCTTCAAAAATGATGAAAAACTGCGCGCTATAGTATGCCGTACGATATGGGCTATAGCCCACGGTCCAAAATGATGAGAAACGAGGCTAACTTTTTTTTTCAAAATTTCAAAAAACATGGGCTATAACCCATCGTTTTTGTCATTTCGTCATTTTTTTCAAATCCTCAAAAATGATGAAAAACGGCGCGCTATAGTATGCCGTACGATATGGGCTATAGCCCATGGTCCAAAATGATGAGAAACGAGGATAACTTTTTTTTTCAAAATTTCAAAAAACATGGGCTATAACCCATCGTTTTTGTCATTTCGTCATTTTTTTCAAATCTTCAAAAATGATGAAAAACTGCGCGCTATAGTATGCCGTACGATATGGGCTATAGCCCACGGTCCAAAATGATGAGAAACGAGGCTAACCTTTTTTTTCAAAATTTCAAAAAACATGGGCTATAACCCATCGTTTTTGTCATTTCGTCATTTTTTTCAAATCCTCAAAAATGATGAAAAACGGCGCGCTATAGTATGCCGTACGATATGGGCTATAGCCCATGGTCCAAAATGATGAGAAACGAGGATAACTTTTTTTTTCAAAATTTCAAAAAACATGGGCTATAACCCATCGTTTTTGTCATTTCGTCATTTTTTTCAAATCTTCAAAAATGATGAAAAACTGCGCGCTATAGTATGCCGTACGATATGGGCTATAGCCCACGGTCCAAAATGATGAGAAACGAGGCTAACTTTTTTTTTCAAAATTTCAAAAAACATGGGCTATAACCCATCGTTTTTGTCATTTCGTAATTTTTTTCAAATCTTCAAAAATGATGAAAAACTGCGCGCTATAGTATGCCGTACGATATGGGCTATAGCCCAAGGTCCAAAATGATGAGAAACGAGGCTAACTTTTTTTTTCAAAATTTCAAAAAACATGGGCTATAACCCATCGTTTTTGTCATTTCGTCATTTTTTTCAAATCTTCAAAAATGATGAAAAACTGCGCGCTATAGTATGCCGTACGATATGGGCTATAGCCCACGGTCCAAAATGATGAGAAACGAGGCTAACTTTTCTTTTCAAAATTTCAAAAAACATGGGCTATAACCCATCGTTTTTGTCATTTCGTCATTTTTTTCAAATCTTCAAAAATGATGAAAAACTGCGCGCTATAGTATGCCGTACGATATGGGCTATAGCCCACGGTCCAAAATGATGAGAAACGAGGCTAACTTTTTTTTTCAAAATTTCAAAAAACATGGGCTATAACCCATCGTTTTTGTCATTTCGTCATTTTTTTCAAATCCTCAAAAATGATGAAAAACGGCGCGCTATAGTATGCCGTACGATATGGGCTATAGCCCATGGTCCAAAATGATGAGAAACGAGGATAACTTTTTTTTTCAAAATTTCAAAAAACATGGGCTATAACCCATCGTTTTTGTCATTTCGTCATTTTTTTCAAATCTTCAAAAATGATGAAAAACTGCGCGCTATAGTATGCCGTACGATATGGGCTATAGCCCACGGTCCAAAATGATGAGAAACGAGGCTAACCTTTTTTTTCAAAATTTCAAAAAACATGGGCTATAACCCATCGTTTTTGTCATTTCGTCATTTTTTTCAAATCCTCAAAAATGATGAAAAACGGCGCGCTATAGTATGCCGTACGATATGGGCTATAGCCCATGGTCCAAAATGATGAGAAACGAGGATAACTTTTTTTTTCAAAATTTCAAAAAACATGGGCTATAACCCATCGTTTTTGTCATTTCGTCATTTTTTTCAAATCTTCAAAAATGATGAAAAACTGCGCGCTATAGTATGCCGTACGATATGGGCTATAGCCCACGGTCCAAAATGATGAGAAACGAGGCTAACTTTTTTTTTCAAAATTTCAAAAAACATGGGCTATAACCCATCGTTTTTGTAATTTCGTCATTTTTTTCAAATCTTCAAAAATGATGAAAAACTGCGCGCTATAGTATGCCGTACGATATGGGCTATAGCCCAAGGTCCAAAATGATGAGAAACGAGGCTAACTTTTTTTTTCAAAATTTCAAAAAACATGGGCTATAACCCATCGTTTTTGTCATTTCGTCATTTTTTTCAAATCTTCAAAAATGATGAAAAACTGCGCGCTATAGTATGCCGTACGATATGGGCTATAGCCCACGGTCCAAAATGATGAGAAACGAGGCTAACTTTTCTTTTCAAAATTTCAAAAAACATGGGCTATAACCCATCGTTTTTGTCATTTCGTCATTTTTTTCAAATCTTCAAAAATGATGAAAAACTGCGCGCTATAGTATGCCGTACGATATGGGCTATAGCCCACGGTCCAAAATGATGAGAAACGAGGCTAACTTTTTTTTTCAAAATTTCAAAAAACATGGGCTATAACCCATCGTTTTTGTCATTTCGTCATTTTTTTCAAATCTTCAAAAATGATGAAAAACTGCGCGCTATAGTATGCCGTACGATATGGGCTATAGCCCACGGTCCAAAATGATGAGAAACGAGGCTAACTTTTTTTTTCAAAATTTCAAAAAACATGGGCTATAACCCATCGTTTTTGTCATTTCGTCATTTTTTTCAAATCTTCAAAAATGATGAAAAACTGCGCGCTATAGTATGCCGTACGATATGGGCTATAGCCCACGGTCCAAAATGATGAGAAACGAGGCTAACTTTTTTTTTTCAAAATTTCAAAAAACATGGGCTATAACCCATCGTTTTTGTCATTTCGTCATTTTTTTCAAATCTTCAAAAATGATGAAAAACTGCGCGCTATAGTATGCCGTACGATATGGGCTATAGCCCATGTCCAAAATGATGAGAAACGAGGCTAACTTTTTTTTTCAACATTTCAAAAAACATGGGCTATAACCCATCGTTTTTGTCATTTCGTCATTTTTTTCAAATCTTCAAAAATGATGAAAAACTGCGCGCTATAGTATGCCGTACGATATGGGCTATAGCCCACGGTCCAAAATGATGAGAAACGAGGCTAACTTTTTTTTTCAAAATTTCAAAAAACATGGGCTATAACCCATCGTTTATGTCATTTCGTCATTTTTTTCAAATCTTCAAAAATGATGAAAAACTGCGCGCTATAGTATGCCGTACGATATGGGCTATAGCCCACGGTCCAAAATGATGAGAAACGAGGCTAACTTTTTTTTTCAAAATTTCAAAAAACATGGGCTATAACCCATCGTTTTTGTCATTTCGTCATTTTTTTCAAATCCTCAAAAATGATGAAAAACGGCGCGCTATAGTATGCCGTACGATATGGGCTATAGCCCATGGTCCAAAATGATGAGAAACGAGGATAACTTTTTTTTTTCAAAATTTCAAAAAACATGGGCTATAACCCATCGTTTTTGTCATTTCGTCATTTTTTTCAAATCTTCAAAAATGATGAAAAACTGCGCGCTATAGTATGCCGTACGATATGGGCTATAGCCCACGGTCCAAAATGATGAGAAACGAGGCTAACTTTTTTTTTCAAAATTTCAAAAACATGGGCTATAACCCATCGTTTTTGTCATTTCGTCATTTTTTTCAAATCTTCAAAAATGATGAAAAACTGCGCGCTATAGTATGCCGTACGATATGGGCTATAGCCCACGGTCCAAAATGATGAGAAACGAGGCTAACTTTTTTTTTCAAAATTTCAAAAAACATGGGCTATAACCCATCGTTTTTGTCATTTCGTCATTTTTTTCAAATCTTCAAAAATGATGAAAAACTGTGCGCTATAGTATGCCGTACGATATGGGCTATAGCCCACGGTCCAAAATGATGAGAAACGAGGCTAACTTTTTTTTTCAAAATTTAAAAAAACATGGGCTATAACCCATCGTTTTTGTCATTTCGTCATTTTTTTCAAATCTTCAAAAATGATGAAAAACTGCGCGCTATAGTATGCCGTACGATATGGGCTATAGCCCACGGTCCAAAATGATGAGAAACGAGGCTAACTTTTTTTTTCAAAATTTCAAAAAACATGGGCTATAACCCATCGTTTTTGTCATTTCGTCATTTTTTTCAAATCTTCAAAAATGATGAAAAACTGCGCGCTATAGTATGCCGTACGATATGGGCTATAGCCCACGGTCCAAAATGATGAGAAACGAGGCTAACTTTTTTTTTCAAAATTTCAAAAAACATGGGCTATAACCCATCGTTTTTGTCATTTCGTCATTTTTTTCAAATCCTCAAAAATGATGAAAAACGGCGCGCTATAGTATGCCGTACGATATGGGCTATAGCCCATGGTCCAAAATGATGAGAAATGAGGATAACTTTTTTTTTCAAAATTTCAAAAAACATGGGCTATAACCCATCGTTTTTGTCATTTCGTCATTTTTTTCAAATCTTCAAAAATGATGAAAAACTGCGCGCTATAGTATGCCGTACGATATGGGCTATAGCCCACGGTCCAAAATGATGAGAAACGAGGCTAACTTTTTTTTTCAAAATTTCAAAAAACATGGGCTATAACCCATCGTTTTTGTCATTTCGTCATTTTTTTCAAATCTTCAAAAATGATGAAAAACTGCGCGCTATAGTATGCCGTACGATATGGGCTATAGCCCACGGTCCAAAATGATGAGAAACGAGGCTAACTTTTTTTTTCAAAATTTCAAAAAACATGGGCTATAACCCATCGTTTTTGTCATTTCGTCATTTTTTTCAAATCTTCAAAAATGATGAAAAACTGCGCGCTATAGTATGCCGTACGATATGGGCTATAGCCCACGGTCCAAAATGATGAGAAACGAGGCTAACTTTTTTTTTTCAAAATTTCAAAAAACATGGGCTATAACCCATCGTTTTTGTCATTTCGTCATTTTTTTCAAATCTTCAAAAATGATTGAAAAACTGTGCGCTATAGTATGCCGTACGATATGGGCTATAGCCCACGGTCCAAAATGATGAGAAACGAGGCTAACTTTTTTTTTCAAAATTTCAAAAAACATGGGCTATAACCCATCGTTTTTGTCATTTCGTCATTTTTTTCAAATCCTCAAAAATGATGAAAAACTGCGCGCTATAGTATGCCGTACGATATGGGCTATAGCCCATGGTCCAAAATGATGAGAAACGAGGATAACTTTTTTTTTCAAAATTTCAAAAAACATGGGCTATAACCCATCGTTTTTGTCATTTCGTCATTTTTTTCAAATCTTCAAAAATGATGAAAAACTGCGCGCTATAGTATGCCGTACGATATGGGCTATAGCCCACGGTCCAAAATGATGAGAAACGAGGCTAACTTTTTTTTTCAAAATTTCAAAAAACATGGGCTATAACCCATCGTTTTTGTCATTTCGTCATTTTTTTCAAATCTTCAAAAATGATGAAAAACTGCGCGCTATAGTATGCCGTACGATATGGGCTATAGCCCACGGTCCAAAATGATGAGAAACGAGGCTAACTTTTTTTTTCAAAATTTCAAAAAACATGGGCTATAACCCATCGTTTTTGTCATTTCGTCATTTTTTTCAAATCTTCAAAAATGATGAAAAACTGTGCGCTATAGTATGCCGTACGATATGGGCTATAGCCCACGGTCCAAAATGATGAGAAACGAGGCTAACTTTTTTTTTCAAAATTTAAAAAAACATGGGCTATAACCCATCGTTTTTGTCATTTCGTCATTTTTTTCAAATCTTCAAAAATGATGAAAAACTGCGCGCTATAGTATGCCGTACGATATGGGCTATAGCCCACGGTCCAAAATGATGAGAAACGAGGCTAACTTTTTTTTTCAAAATTTCAAAAAACATGGGCTATAACCCATCGTTTTTGTCATTTCGTCATTTTTTTCAAATCTTCAAAATGATGAAAAACTGCGCGCTATAGTATGCCGTACGATATGGGCTATAGCCCACGGTCCAAAATGATGAGAAACGAGGCTAACTTTTTTTTTCAAAATTTCAAAAACATGGGCTATAACCCATCGTTTTTGTCATTTCGTCATTTTTTTCAAATCCTCAAAAATGATGAAAAACTGCGCGCTATAGTATGCCGTACGATATGGGCTATAGCCCATGGTCCAAAATGATGAGAAATGAGGATAACTTTTTTTTCAAAATTTCAAAAAACATGGGCTATAACCCATCGTTTTTGTCATTTCGTCATTTTTTTCAAATCTTCAAAAATGATGAAAAACTGCGCGCTATAGTATGCCGTACGATATGGGCTATAGCCCACGGTCCAAAATGATGAGAAACGAGGCTAACTTTTTTTTTCAAAATTTCAAAAAACATGGGCTATAACCCATCGTTTTTGTCATTTCGTCATTTTTTTCAAATCTTCAAAAATGATGAAAAACTGCGCGCTATAGTATGCCGTACGATATGGGCTATAGCCCACGGTCCAAAATGATGAGAAACGAGGCTAACTTTTTTTTCAAAATTTCAAAAAACATGGGCTATAACCCATCGTTTTTGTCATTTCGTCATTTTTTTCAAATCTTCAAAAATGATGAAAAACTGCGCGCTATAGTATGCCGTACGATATGGGCTATAGCCCACGGTCCAAAATGATGAGAAACGAGGCTAACTTTTTTTTTCAAAATTTCAAAAAACATGGGCTATAACCCATCGTTTTTTGTCATTTCGTCATTTTTTTCAAATCTTCAAAAATGATGAAAAACTGCGCGCTATAGTATGCCGTACGATATGGGCTATAGCCCACGGTCCAAAATGATGAGAAACGAGGCTAACTTTTTTTTTCAAAATTAAAAAAACATGGGCTATAACCATCGTTTTTGTCATTTCGTCATTTTTTTCAAATCTTCAAAAATGATGAAAAACTGTGCGCTATAGTATGCCGTACGATATGGGCTATAGCCCACGGTCCAAATGATGAGAAACGAGGCTAACTTTTTTTTTCAAAATTTCAAAAAACATGGGCTATAACCCATCGTTTTTGTCATTTCGTCATTTTTTTCAAATCTCAAAAATGATGAAAAACTGCGCGCTATAGTATGCCGTACGATATGGGCTATAGCCCATGGTCCAAAATGATGAGAAACGAGGCTAACTTTTTTTTTCAAAATTTCAAAAAACATGGGCTATAACCCATCGTTTTTGTCATTTCGTCATTTTTTTCAAATCTTCAAAATGATGAAAAACTGCGCGCTATAGTATGCCGTACGATATGGGCTATAGCCCACGGTCCAAAATGATGAGAAACGAGGCTAACTTTTTTTTTCAAAATTTCAAAAAACATGGGCTATAACCCATCGTTTTTGTCATTTCGTCATTTTTTTCAAATCTTCAAAAATGATGAAAAACTGCGCGCTATAGTATGCCGTACGATATGGGCTATAGCCCACGGTCCAAAATGATGAGAAACGAGGCTAACTTTTTTTTTCAAAATTTCAAAAAACATGGCTATAACCCATCGTTTTTGTCATTTCGTCATTTTTTTCAAATCTTCAAAAATGATGAAAAACTGTGCGCTTATAGTATGCCGTACGATATGGGCTATAGCCCACGGTCCAAAATGATGAGAAACGAGGCTAACTTTTTTTTTCAAAATTTAAAAAAACATGGGCTATAACCCATCGTTTTTGTCATTTCGTCATTTTTTTCAAATCTTCAAAAATGATGAAAAACTGCGCGCTATAGTATGCCGTAAAGATATGGGCTATAGCCCACGTCCAAAATGATGAGAAACGAGGCTAACTTTTTTTTTCAAAATTTCAAAAAACATGGCTATAACCCATCGTTTTTGTCATTTCGTCATTTTTTTCAAATCTTCAAAAATGATGAAAAACTGCGCGCTATAGTATGCCGTACGATATGGGCTATAGCCCACGGTCCAAAATGATGAGAAACGAGGCTAACTTTTTTTTTTCAAAATTTCAAAAAACATGGGCTATAACCCATCGTTTTTTGTCATTTCGTCAATTTTTTTCAAATCCTCAAAAATGATGAAAAACGGCGCGCTATAGTATGCCGTACGATATGGGCTATAGCCCATGGTCCAAAATGATGAGAAATGAGGATAACTTTTTTTTTCAAAATTTCAAAAAACATGGGCTATAACCCATCGTTTTTGTCATTTCGTCATTTTTTTCAAATCTTCAAAAATGATGAAAAACTGCGCGCTATAGTATGCCGTACGATATGGGCTATAGCCCACGGTCCAAAATGATGAGAAACGAGGCTACTTTTTTTTTCAAAATTTCAAAAAACATGGGCTATAACCCATCGTTTTTGTCATTTCGTCATTTTTTTCAAATCTTCAAAAATGATGAA
>NW_027665843.1:0-71993 GCF_963924005.1 Protomyctophum bolini
AATATAGTTTAATAATATAGTTTAATAATATACTTTAATAATATAGTTGAATAATATACTTTAATAATATACTTTAATAATATACTTTAATAATATAGTTAATAATATAGTTTAATAATATACTTTAATAATATACTTAATAATATACTTAATAATATACTTTAATAATATACTTTAATAATATACTTTAATAATATACTTAATAATATACTTAATAATATACTTTAATAATATACTTTAATAATATACTTTAATAATATACTTTAATAATATACTTTAATATACTTTAATATACTTAATAATATACTTAATAATATAGTTTAATAATATAGTTTAATAATATAGTTTAATAATATACTTAATAATATACTTTAATAATATAGTTTAATAATATAGTTTAATAATATAGTTTAATAATATAGTTTAATAATATAGTTTAATAATATACTTTAATAATATACTTTAATAATATAGTTGAATAATATAGTTTAATAATATACTTTAATAATATACTTTAATAATATAGTTGAATAATATACTTTAATAATATACTTTAATAATATACTTTAATAATATAGTTAATAATATACTTTAATAATATACTTTAATAATATACTTAATAATATACTTAATAATATAGTTTAATAATATACTTTAATATTATACTTAATAATATACTTTAATAATATACTTTAATAATATACTTTAATAATATACTTTAATAATATAGTTTAATAATATACTTTAATAATATACTTTAATAATATACTTTAATAATATAGTTGAATAATATACTTTAATAATATACTTTAATAATATACTTTAATAATATAGTTAATAATATAGTTTAATAATATACTTTAATAATATAGTTAATAATATACTTAATAATATAGTTTAATAATATACTTTAATAATATACTTAATAATATAGTTGAATAATATCCTTTAATAATATCCTTTAATAATATACTTTAATAATATACTTAATAATATACTTTAATAATATACTTTAATAATATACTTTAATAATATACTTTAATAATATACTTTAATAATATACTTTAATAATATACTTTAATAATATAGTTGAATAATATAGTTTAATAATATACTTAATAATATAGTTTAATAATATACTTTATTAATATACTTAATAATATACTTAATAATATAGTTTAATAATATACTTAATAATATAGTTTAATAATATACTTTAATACTATAGTTTAATAATATACTTTAATAATATAGTTTAATAATATAGTTGAATAATATAGTTTAATAATATACTTTAATAATAATAATATACTTTAAAAATATACTTTAATAATATAGTTTAATAATATAGTTTATAATATACTTTAATAATATAGTTTAATAATATACTTTAATAATATAGTTTAATAATATACTTTAATAATATACTTTAATAATATACTTTAATAATATAGTTTAATAATATACTTAATAATATAGTTTAATAATATAGTTTAATAATATACTTAATAATATAGTTTAATAATATAGTTTAATAATATAGTTTAATAATATACTTTAATAATATAGTTTAATAATATAGTTTAATAATATACTTTAATAATATACTTTAATAATATAGTTTAATAATATACTTTAATAATATAGTTTAATAATATACTTTAATAATATAGTTTAATAATATACTTTAATAATATAGTTTAATAATATACTTTAATACTATAGTTTAATAATATAGTTTATTAATATACTTTATTAATATACTTTAATAATATAGTTTAATAATATACTTAATAATATAGTTTAATAATATACTTTAATAATATAGTTTAATAATATACTTTAATAATATACTTTAATAATATACTTTAATAATATACTTTAATAATATACTTAATAATATAGTTTAATAATATAGTTTAATAATATACTTAATAATATAGTTTAATAATATACTTTAATAATATACTTTAATAATATACTTTAATAATATACTTTAAAAAATATACTTTAATAATATACTTAATAATATACTTTATAATATACTTTAATAATATACTTTAATAATATACTTAATAATATAGTTTAATAATATAGTTTAATAATATAGTTTAATAATATAGTTTAATAATATAGTTTAATAATATAGTTTAATAATATACTTAATAATATAGTTTAATAATATACTTAATAATATACTTAATAATATACTTTAATAATATACTTTAATAATATACTTTAATAATATACTTAATAATATACTTTAATAATATACTTTAATAATATACTTTAATAATATACTTAATAATATACTTAATAATATACTTTAATAATATACTTTAATAATATACTTTAATAATATACTTTAATAATATACTTTAATAATATACTTTAATATACTTAATAATATACTTAATAATATAGTTTAATAATATAGTTTAATAATATACTTAATAATATACTTTAATAATATACTTTAATAATATACTTTAATAATATACTTTAATAATATACTTGAATAATATACTTTAATAATATACTTTAATAATATACTTTAATAATATACTTTAATAATATACTTTAATAATATACTTTAATAATATACTTTAATAATATACTTTAATAATATAGTTGAATAATATACTTTAATAATATACTTTAATAATATACTTTAATAATATACTTAATAATATACTTTAAAAATATACTTTAATAATATACTTAATAATATACTTAATAATATAGTTTAAAAATATAGTTTAATAATATAGTTTAATAATATACTTAATAATATAGTTTAATAATATAGTTTAATAATATACTTTAATAATATACTTTAATAATATACTTTAATAATATACTTGAATAATATAGTTTAATAATATACTTAATAATATAGTTTAATAATATACTTTAATAATATAGTTTAATAATATAGTTTAATAATATACTTTAATAATATACTTGAATAATATACTTTAATAATATAGTTTAATAATATAGTTTAATAATATACTTTAATAATATACTTTAATAATATAGTTGAATAATATACTTTAATAATATACTTTAATAATATACTTTAATAATATAGTTAATAATATAGTTTAATAATATACTTTAATAATATACTTAATAATATACTTAATAATATAGTTTAATAATATAGTTTAATAATATACTTTAATAATATACTTAATAATATACTTTAATAATATACTTTAATAATATACTTTAATAATATACTTTAATAATATACTTTAATAATATAGTTGAATAATATACTTTAATAATATACTTTAATAATATACTTTAATAATATAGTTAATAATATAGTTTAATAATATACTTTAATAATATACTTAATAATATACTTAATAATATAGTTTAATAATATACTTTAATAATATACTTAATAATATAGTTGAATAATATCCTTTAATAATATCCTTTAATAATATAGTTGAATAATATACTTTAATAATATACTTTAATAATATACTTTAATAATATACTTTAATAATATACTTAATAATATAGTTTAATAATATACTTTAATAATATACTTTAATAATATAGTTAATAATATAGTTTAATAATATACTTTAATAATATACTTAATAATATACTTAATAATATAGTTTAATAATATACTTTAATAATATACTTAATAATATAGTTGAATAATATCCTTTAATAATATCCTTTAATAATATAGTTGAATAATATACTTTAATTATATACTTTAATAATATACTTTAATAATATACTTTAATAATATACTTAATAATATAGTTTAATAATATACTTTAATAATATACTTTAATAATATAGTTGAATAATATACTTTAATAATATAGTTTAATAATATACTTTAATAATATAGTTTAATAATATACTTAATAATATAGTTTAATAATATATATTTAATAATATACTTTAATAATATAGTTTAATAATATACTTAATAATATAGTTTAATAATATAGTTTAATAATATACTTTAATAATATACTTTAATAATATACTTTAATAATATACTTTAATAATATACTTTAATAATATACTTTAATAATATAGTTTAATAATATAGTTTAATAATATACTTTAATAATATACTTAATAATATACTTAATAATATAGTTTAATAATATACTTTAATAATATACTTTAATAATATACTTAATAATATAGTTTAATAATATACTTTAATAATGTACTTTAATAATATAGTTTAATAATATAGTTTAATAATATAGTTTAATAATATACTTTAATAATATACTTTAATAATATACTTTAATAATATACTTAATAATATAGTTTAATAATATAGTTTAATAATATACTTTAATAATATAGTTTAATAATATACTTTAATAATATACTTTAATAATATAGTTGAATAATATACTTTAATAATATACTATAATAATATACTTTAATAATATAGTTTAATAATATACTTAATAATATAGTTTAATAATATACTTTATAATATACTTAATAATATACTTAATAATATAGTTTAATAATATACTTAATAATATACTTTAATAATATACTTTAATAATATACAATATACTTAATAATATACTTTAATAATATAGTTTAATAATAAAGGTTAATAATATACTTTAATAATATACTTTAATAATATACTTTAATAATATACTTTAATAATATACTTTAATAATATACTTTAATAATATACTTTAATAATATAGTTGAATAATATACTTTAATAATATACTATAATAATATACTTTAATAATATAGTTTAATAATATACTTAATAATATAGTTTAATAATATACTTTATAATATACTTAATAATATACTTAATAATATAGTTTAATAATATACTTAATAATATACTTTAATAATATACTTTAATAATATACAATATACTTAATAATATAGTTTAATAATATAGTTTAATAATAAAGGTTAATAATATACTTTAATAATATACTTTAATAATATACTTTAATAATATACTTTAATAATATACTTTAATAATATAGTTTAATAATATAGTTTAATAATATACTTAATAATATAGTTTAATAATATAGTTTAATAATATAGTTTAATAATATAGTTTAATAATATACTTAATAATATAGTTTAATAATATACTTTATAATATACTTAATAATATACTTAATAATATAGTTTAATAATATACTTAATAATATACTTTAATAATATACTTTAATAATATACAATATACTTAATAATATAGTTTAATAATATAGTTTAATAATAAAGGTTAATAATATACTTTAATAATATACTTTAATAATATACTTTAATAATATACTTTAATAATATACTTTAATAATATAGTTTAATAATATAGTTTAATAATATACTTAATAATATAGTTTAATAATATAGTTTAATAATATAGTTTAATAATATAGTTTAATAATATACTTAATAATATAGTTTAATAATATACTTAATAATATACTTAATAATATACTTAATAATATACTTTAATAATATACTTTAATAATATACTTTAATAATATACTTAATAATATACTTTAATAATATACTTTAATAATATACTTTAATAATATACTTAATAATATACTTAATAATATACTTTAATAATATACTTTAATATACTTAATAATATACTTAATAATATAGTTTAATAATATAGTTTAATAATATACTTAATAATATACTTTAATAATATAGTTTAATAATATACTTTAATAATATAGTTTAATAATATACTTAATAATATAGTTTAATAATATAGTTTAATAATATACTTAATAATATACTTAATAATATAGTTTAATAATATACTTTAATAATATACTTTAATAATATACTCTAATAATATACTTTAATAATATAGTTTAATAATATAGTTTAATAATATACTTAATAATATAGTTTAATAATATAGTTTAATAATATAGTTTAATAATATAGTTTAATAATATAGTTTAATAATATAGTTTAATAATATACTTTAATAATATAGTTGAATACTATACTTTAATAATATACTTTAATAATATACTTTAATAATATACTTAATAATATAGTTTAATAATATAGTTTAATAATATACTTAATAATATACTTAATAATATAGTTTAATAATATACTTTAATAATATACTTAATAATATAGTTTAATAATATAGTTTAATAATATACTTTAATAATATACTTTAATAATATAGTTAATAATATAGTTTAATAATATACTTTAATAATATACTTAATAATATACTTAATAATATAGTTTAATAATATAGTTTAATAATATACTTTAATAATATACTTAATAATATAGTTTAATAATATACTTTAATAATATACTTTAATAATATACTTTAATAATATACTTTATACTATAGTTTAATAATATAGTTTAATAATATAGTTTAATAATATACTTAATAATATAGTTTAATAATATACTTTAATAATATAGTTTAATAATATAGTTTAATAATATAGTTTAATAATATACTTTAATAATATAGTTTAATAATATACTTAATAATATACTTTAATAATATACTTTAATAATATACTTTAATAATATAGTTATTAATATAGTTTAATAATATACTTTAATAATATACTTTAATAATATACTTTAATAATATAGTTTAATAATATACTTAATAATATAGTTTAATAATATAGTTTAATAATATAGTTTAATAATATACTTTAATAATATAGTTTAATAATATACTTTAAAAAATATACTTTAATAATATACTTAATAATATACTTAATAATATACTTTAATAATATACTTTAATAATATACTTAATAATATAGTTTAATAATATACTTAATAATATAGTTTAATAATATAGTTTAATAATATAGTTTAATAATATACTTTAATAATATAGTTTAATAATATAGTTTAATAATATAGTTTAATAATATACTTAATAATATACTTTAATAATATACTTTAATAATATACTTTAATAATATACTTTAATAATATACTTTAATATACTTAATAATATACTTAATAATATAGTTTAATAATATAGTTTAATAATACACTTAATAATATAGTTTAATAATATAGTTTAATAATATACTTTAATAATATAGTTTAATAATATACTTTAATAATATACTTGAATAATATACTTTAATAATATAGTTTAATAATATAGTTTAATAATATACTTTAATAATATAGTTGAATAATATACTTTAATAATATACTTTAATAATATACTTTAATAATATAGTTAATAATATAGTTTAATAATATACTTTAATAATATACTTAATAATATACTTAATAATATACTTTAATAATATACTTTAATAATATACTTTAATAATATACTTAATAATATACTTAATAATATACTTTAATAATATACTTTAATAATATACTTTAATAATATACTTTAATAATATACTTTAATAATATACTTTAATATACTTTAATATACTTAATAATATACTTAATAATATAGTTTAATAATATAGTTTAATAATATAGTTTAATAATATACTTAATAATATACTTTAATAATATAGTTTAATAATATAGTTTAATAATATAGTTTAATAATATAGTTTAATAATATAGTTTAATAATATACTTTAATAATATACTTTAATAATATAGTTGAATAATATAGTTTAATAATATACTTTAATAATATACTTTAATAATATAGTTGAATAATATAGTTTAATAATATACTTTAATAATATACTTTAATAATATAGTTAATAATATACTTTAATAATATACTTTAATAATATACTTAATAATATACTTAATAATATAGTTTAATAATATACTTTAATATTATACTTAATAATATACTTTAATAATATACTTTAATAATATACTTTAATAATATACTTTAATAATATAGTTTAATAATATACTTTAATAATATACTTTAATAATATACTTTAATAATATAGTTGAATAATATACTTTAATAATATACTTTAATAATATACTTTAATAATATAGTTAATAATATAGTTTAATAATATACTTTAATAATATAGTTAATAATATACTTAATAATATAGTTTAATAATATACTTTAATAATATACTTAATAATATAGTTGAATAATATCCTTTAATAATATCCTTTAATAATATACTTTAATAATATACTTAATAATATACTTTAATAATATACTTTAATAATATACTTTAATAATATACTTTAATAATATACTTTAATAATATACTTTAATAATATACTTTAATAATATAGTTGAATAATATAGTTTAATAATATACTTAATAATATAGTTTAATAATATACTTTATTAATATACTTAATAATATACTTAATAATATAGTTTAATAATATACTTAATAATATAGTTTAATAATATACTTTAATACTATAGTTTAATAATATACTTTAATAATATAGTTTAATAATATAGTTGAATAATATAGTTTAATAATATACTTTAATAATAATAATATACTTTAAAAATATACTTTAATAATATAGTTTAATAATATAGTTTATAATATACTTTAATAATATAGTTTAATAATATACTTTAATAATATAGTTTAATAATATACTTTAATAATATACTTTAATAATATACTTTAATAATATAGTTTAATAATATACTTAATAATATAGTTTAATAATATAGTTTAATAATATACTTAATAATATAGTTTAATAATATAGTTTAATAATATAGTTTAATAATATACTTTAATAATATAGTTTAATAATATAGTTTAATAATATACTTTAATAATATACTTTAATAATATAGTTTAATAATATACTTTAATAATATAGTTTAATAATATACTTTAATAATATAGTTTAATAATATACTTTAATAATATAGTTTAATAATATACTTTAATACTATAGTTTAATAATATAGTTTATTAATATACTTTATTAATATACTTTAATAATATAGTTTAATAATATACTTAATAATATAGTTTAATAATATACTTTAATAATATAGTTTAATAATATACTTTAATAATATACTTTAATAATATACTTTAATAATATACTTTAATAATATACTTAATAATATAGTTTAATAATATAGTTTAATAATATACTTAATAATATAGTTTAATAATATACTTTAATAATATACTTTAATAATATACTTTAATAATATACTTTAAAAAATATACTTTAATAATATACTTAATAATATACTTTATAATATACTTTAATAATATACTTTAATAATATACTTAATAATATAGTTTAATAATATAGTTTAATAATATAGTTTAATAATATAGTTTAATAATATAGTTTAATAATATAGTTTAATAATATACTTAATAATATAGTTTAATAATATACTTAATAATATACTTAATAATATACTTTAATAATATACTTTAATAATATACTTTAATAATATACTTAATAATATACTTTAATAATATACTTTAATAATATACTTTAATAATATACTTAATAATATACTTAATAATATACTTTAATAATATACTTTAATAATATACTTTAATAATATACTTTAATAATATACTTTAATAATATACTTTAATATACTTAATAATATACTTAATAATATAGTTTAATAATATAGTTTAATAATATACTTAATAATATACTTTAATAATATACTTTAATAATATACTTTAATAATATACTTTAATAATATACTTGAATAATATACTTTAATAATATACTTTAATAATATACTTTAATAATATACTTTAATAATATACTTTAATAATATACTTTAATAATATACTTTAATAATATACTTTAATAATATAGTTGAATAATATACTTTAATAATATACTTTAATAATATACTTTAATAATATACTTAATAATATACTTTAAAAATATACTTTAATAATATACTTAATAATATACTTAATAATATAGTTTAAAAATATAGTTTAATAATATAGTTTAATAATATACTTAATAATATAGTTTAATAATATAGTTTAATAATATACTTTAATAATATACTTTAATAATATACTTTAATAATATACTTGAATAATATAGTTTAATAATATACTTAATAATATAGTTTAATAATATACTTTAATAATATAGTTTAATAATATAGTTTAATAATATACTTTAATAATATACTTGAATAATATACTTTAATAATATAGTTTAATAATATAGTTTAATAATATACTTTAATAATATACTTTAATAATATAGTTGAATAATATACTTTAATAATATACTTTAATAATATACTTTAATAATATAGTTAATAATATAGTTTAATAATATACTTTAATAATATACTTAATAATATACTTAATAATATAGTTTAATAATATAGTTTAATAATATACTTTAATAATATACTTAATAATATACTTTAATAATATACTTTAATAATATACTTTAATAATATACTTTAATAATATACTTTAATAATATAGTTGAATAATATACTTTAATAATATACTTTAATAATATACTTTAATAATATAGTTAATAATATAGTTTAATAATATACTTTAATAATATACTTAATAATATACTTAATAATATAGTTTAATAATATACTTTAATAATATACTTAATAATATAGTTGAATAATATCCTTTAATAATATCCTTTAATAATATAGTTGAATAATATACTTTAATAATATACTTTAATAATATACTTTAATAATATACTTTAATAATATACTTAATAATATAGTTTAATAATATACTTTAATAATATACTTTAATAATATAGTTAATAATATAGTTTAATAATATACTTTAATAATATACTTAATAATATACTTAATAATATAGTTTAATAATATACTTTAATAATATACTTAATAATATAGTTGAATAATATCCTTTAATAATATCCTTTAATAATATAGTTGAATAATATACTTTAATTATATACTTTAATAATATACTTTAATAATATACTTTAATAATATACTTAATAATATAGTTTAATAATATACTTTAATAATATACTTTAATAATATAGTTGAATAATATACTTTAATAATATAGTTTAATAATATACTTTAATAATATAGTTTAATAATATACTTAATAATATAGTTTAATAATATATATTTAATAATATACTTTAATAATATAGTTTAATAATATACTTAATAATATAGTTTAATAATATAGTTTAATAATATACTTTAATAATATACTTTAATAATATACTTTAATAATATACTTTAATAATATACTTTAATAATATAGTTTAATAATATAGTTTAATAATATAGTTTAATAATATACTTTAATAATATACTTAATAATATACTTAATAATATAGTTTAATAATATACTTTAATAATATACTTTAATAATATACTTAATAATATAGTTTAATAATATACTTTAATAATGTACTTTAATAATATAGTTTAATAATATAGTTTAATAATATAGTTTAATAATATACTTTAATAATATACTTTAATAATATACTTTAATAATATACTTAATAATATAGTTTAATAATATAGTTTAATAATATACTTTAATAATATAGTTTAATAATATACTTTAATAATATACTTTAATAATATAGTTGAATAATATACTTTAATAATATACTATAATAATATACTTTAATAATATAGTTTAATAATATACTTAATAATATAGTTTAATAATATACTTTATAATATACTTAATAATATACTTAATAATATAGTTTAATAATATACTTAATAATATACTTTAATAATATACTTTAATAATATACAATATACTTAATAATATAGTTTAATAATATAGTTTAATAATAAAGGTTAATAATATACTTTAATAATATACTTTAATAATATACTTTAATAATATACTTTAATAATATACTTTAATAATATACTTTAATAATATACTTTAATAATATAGTTGAATAATATACTTTAATAATATACTATAATAATATACTTTAATAATATAGTTTAATAATATACTTAATAATATAGTTTAATAATATACTTTATAATATACTTAATAATATACTTAATAATATAGTTTAATAATATACTTAATAATATACTTTAATAATATACTTTAATAATATACAATATACTTAATAATATAGTTTAATAATATAGTTTAATAATAAAGGTTAATAATATACTTTAATAATATACTTTAATAATATACTTTAATAATATACTTTAATAATATACTTTAATAATATAGTTTAATAATATAGTTTAATAATATACTTAATAATATAGTTTAATAATATAGTTTAATAATATAGTTTAATAATATAGTTTAATAATATACTTTAATAATATACTTTAATAATATACTTTAATATTATACTTTAATATTATACTTTAATAATATAGTTTAATAATATAGTTTAATAATATACTTTAATAATATACTTTAATAATATACTTTAATAATATACTTAATAATATAGTTTAATAATATAGTTTAATAATATACTTTAATAATATAGTTTAATAATATACTTGAATAATATACTTTAATAATATACTTTAATAATATACTTTAATAATATACTTTAATAATATAGTTGAATAATATACTTTAATAATATACTTTAATAATATAGTTTAATAATATAGTTAATAATATAGTTTAATAATATACTTTAATAATATACTTAATAATATACTTAATAATATAGTTTAAAAATATACTTTAATAATATAGTTTAATAATATACTTTAATAATATAGTTTAATAATATACTTTAATACTATAGTTTAATAATATAGTTTATTAATATACTTTATTAATATACTTTAATAATATAGTTTAATAATATACTTAATAATATAGTTTAATAATATACTTTAATAATATAGTTTAATAATATACTTTAATAATATACTTTAATAATATACTTTAATAATATAGTTTAATAATATACTTAATAATATAGTTTAATAATATAGTTTAATAATATACTTAATAATATAGTTTAATAATATACTTTAATAATATACTTTAATAATATACTTTAATAATATACTTTAAAAAATATACTTTAATAATATACTTAATAATATACTTTATAATATACTTTAATAATATACTTTAATAATATACTTAATAATATAGTTTAATAATATAGTTTAATAATATAGTTTAATAATATAGTTTAATAATATAGTTTAATAATATAGTTTAATAATATACTTAATAATATAGTTTAATAATATACTTAATAATATACTTAATAATATACTTTAATAATATACTTTAATAATATACTTTAATAATATACTTAATAATATACTTTAATAATATACTTTAATAATATACTTTAATAATATACTTAATAATATACTTAATAATATACTTTAATAATATACTTTAATAATATACTTTAATAATATACTTTAATAATATACTTTAATAATATACTTTAATATACTTAATAATATACTTAATAATATAGTTTAATAATATAGTTTAATAATATACTTAATAATATACTTTAATAATATACTTTAATAATATACTTGAATAATATAGTTTAATAATATACTTTAATAATATACTTTAATAATATACTTAATAATATACTTAATAATATAGTTTAATAATATAGTTTAATAATATACTTTAATAATATAGTTGAATAATATAGTTTAATAATATAGTTTAATAATATACTTTAATAATAAAGTTTAATAATATAGTTTAATAATATAGTTGAATAATATAGTTTAATAATATACTTTAATAATATACTTTAATAATATACTTTAATAATATAGTTGAATAATATACTTTAATAATATACTTAATAATATACTTAATAATATAGTTTAATAATATACTTTAATAATATACTTTAATAATATACTTAATAATATACTTAATAATATAGTTTAATAATATAGTTTAATAATATACTTTAATAATATAGTTGAATAATATAGTTTAATAATATAGTTTAATAATATACTTTAATAATATAGTTTAATAATATAGTTTAATAATATAGTTTAATAATATACTTTAATAATATACTTTAATAATATACTTTAATAATATAGTTTAATAATATACTTTAATAATATAGTTTAATAATATACTTAATAATATAGTTTAATAATATAGTTTAATAATATAGTTTAATAATATACTTTAATAATATACTTTAATAATATACTTTAATAATATAGTTGAATAATATAGTTTAATAATATACTTTAATAATATACTTTAATAATATACTTTAATAATATTCTTAATAATATAGTTTAATAATATAGTTTAATAATATACTTAATAATATACTTAATAATATAGTTTAATAATATAGTTTAATAATATACTTTAATAATATACTTAATAATATAGTTTAATAATATACTTTAATAATATACTTTAATAATATACTTTAATAATATACTTTAATAATATACTTTAATAATATAGTTTAATAATATAGTTTAATAATATACTTAATAATATACTTTAATAATATACTTTAATAATATACTTTAAAAATATACTTTAATAATATAGTTTATTAATATACTTTATTAATATACTTTAATAATATAGTTTAATAATATACTTAATAATATACTTTAATAATATACTTTAATAATATACTTAATAATATACTTTAATAATATACTTTAATAATATACTTAATAATATACTTAATAATATAGTTTAATAATATACTTTAATAATATAGTTTAATAATATAGTTTAATAATATAGTTTAATAATATACTTTAATAATATACTTTAATAATATACTTTATACTATAGTTTAATAATATAGTTTAATAATATAGTTTAATAATATAGTTTAATAATATACTTTAATAATATACTTAATAATATACTTTAATAATATACTTTAATAATATAGTTTAATAATATAGTTTAATAATATAGTTTAATAATATAGTTTAATAATATAGTTTAATAATATAGTTTAATAGCTATATTATTATTAAATGTTTAATATTATTATTAAACTATATAAAATAGCCATAAAAGCCCATATCGTACGGCATACTATAGCGCGCCGTTTTTCATCATTTTTGAGGATTTGAAAAAAATGACGAAATGACAAAAACGATGGGTTATAGCCCATGTTTTTAGAAATTTTGAAAAAAAAAGTTAGCCTCGTTTCTCATCATTTTGGACCATGGGCTATAGCCCATATCGTACGGCATACTATAGCGCGCCGTTTTTCATCATTTTTGAGGATTTGAAAAAAATGACGAAATGACAAAAACGATGGGTTATAGCCCATGTTTTTTGAAATTTTGCAAAAAAAAGTTAGCCTCGTTTCTCATCATTTTGGACCATGGGCTATAGCCCATATCGTACGGCATACTATAGCGCGCCGTTTTAAAGGCAAATTATTTTGCAGGCAAATTATTTTGCAGGCAAATTATTTTGCAGGCAAATTATTTTTTTAGGCAAATTATTAGGGTTTTGGCAAATTATTTTGCAGGCAAATTATCTTGGCAAATTATCTTGGCAAATTATTTTGCAGGCAAATTATTTTGCAGGCAAATTATTTAGCAGGCAAATTATTTTTTTAGGCAAATTATTAGGGTTTTGGCAAATTATTTTGCAGGCAAATTATTTAGCAGGCAAATTATTTTGCAGGCAAATTATTTTGCAGGCAAATTATTTAGCAGGCAAAATATTTTGCAGGCAAATTATTTTGCAGGCAAATTATTTAGCAGGCAAATTATTTTGCAGGCATATTATTAGGGTTTTGGCAAATTATTTTGCAGGCAAATTATCTTGGCAAATTATTTTGCAGGCAAATTATTTTGCAGGCAAATTATTTAGCAGGCAAATTATTTTTTTAGGCAAATTATTAGGGTTTTGGCAAATTATTTTGCAGGCAAATTATTTAGCAGGCAAATTATTTTGCAGGCAAATTATTTTGCAGGCAAATTATTTAGCAGGCAAAATATTTTGCAGGCAAATTATTTTGCAGGCAAATTATTTAGCAGGCAAATTATTTTGCAGGCAAATTATTTAGCAGGCAAATTATTTTGCAGGCATATTATTAGGGTTTTGGCAAATTATTTTTTTAGGCAAATTATTAGGGTTTTGGCAAATTATTTTGCAGGCAAATTATTTTGCAGGCAAATTATTTTGCAGGCAAATTATTTAGCAGGCAAAATATTTTGCAGGCAAATTATTTAGCAGGCAAATTATTTAGCAGGCAAATTATTTTGCAGGCAAATTATTAGGGTTTTGGCAAATTATTTTGGCAAATTATTTTGCAGGCAAATTATTTAGCAGGCTTTGGCAAATTATTTTGCAGGCAAATTATTTAGCAGGCAAATTATTTTGCAGGCAAATTATCTTGGCAAATTATTTTGCAGGCAAATTATTTTGCAGGCAAATTATTTTGCAGGCAAATTATTTTGCAGGCAAATTATTTTGCAGGCATATTATTTTACAAAATACTTTTTACAAAATACTTTTTACAAAATACTTTTTGCAAAATACTTTTTGGCAAATTATTTTGGCAAATTATTTTGGCAAATTATTTTGCAGGCAAATTATTTTTTTAGGCAAATTATTAGGGTTTTGGCAAATTATTTTGCAGGCAAATTATTTTGCAGGCAAATTATTTTACAAAATACTTTTTACAAAATACTTTTTACAAAATACTTTTTACAAAATACTTTTTGGCAAATTATTTTGGCAAATTATTTTTTGGCAAATTATTTTTTGGCAAATTATTTAGCAGGCAAATTATTTTGGCAAATTATTTTGGCAAATTATTTTGGGGGGCAAATTATTTTGGGGGGCAAAATATTTTGCAGGCAAATTATTTTGCAGGCAAATTATTTTACAAAATACTTTTTACAAAATACTTTTAAAAATACTTTTTACAAAATACTTTTTACAAAATACTTTTTGGCAAATTATTTTGGCAAATTATTTAGGCAAATTATTTAGCAGGCAAATTATTTTGCAGGCAAATTATTTTGCAGGCAAATTATTTTACAAAATACTTTTTACAAAATACTTTTTACAAAATACTTTTTACAAAATACTTTTTACAAAATACTTTTTGGCAAATTATTTTGGCAAATTATTTTTTGGCAAATTATTTTGCAGGCAAATTATTTTGCAGGCAAATTATTTTTTGGCAAATTATTTAGCAGGCAAATTATTTTTTTAGGCAAATTATTAGGGTTTTGGCAAATTATTTTGCAGGCAAATTATTTAGCAGGCAAATTATTTTGCAGGCAAATTATTTTGCAGGCAAATTATTTAGCAGGCAAAATATTTTGCAGGCAAATTATTTTGCAGGCAAATTATTTTGCAGGCAAATTATTTTGCAGGCAAATTATTAGGGTTTTGGCAAATTATTTTTTTAGGCAAATTATTAGGGTTTTGGCAAATTATTTCGCAGGCAAATTATTTTGCAGGCAAATTATTTTGCAGGCAAATTATTAGGGTTTTGGCAAATTATTTTGGCAAATTATTTTGCAGGCAAATTATTTTGCAGGCAAATTATTTTGCAGGCAAATTATTAGGGTTTTGGCAAATTATTTTGGCAAATTATTTTGCAGGCAAATTATTTAGCAGGCTTTGGCAAATTATTTTGCAGGCAAATTATTTTGCAGGCAAATTATTTTGCAGGCAAATTATTTTGCAGGCAAATTATCTTGGCAAATTATTTTGCAGGCAAATTATTTTGGCAAATTATTTTGCAGGCAAATTATTTTGCAGGCAAATTATTTGGCAGGCAAATTATTTTGCAGGCAAATTATTAGGGTTTTGGCAAATTATTTTTTTAGGCAAATTATTAGGGTTTTGGCAAATTATTTTGCAGGCAAATTATTTTGCAGGCAAATTATTTTGCAGGCAAATTATTAGGGTTTTGGCAAATTATTTTGCAGGCAAATTATTTTGCAGGCAAATTATTTTGCAGGCAAATTATTTTGCAGGCAAATTATTTTGGAGGCAAATTATTTTGCAGGCAAATTATTTTGCAGGCAAATTATTTTTTTAGGCAAATTATTAGGGTTTTGGCAAATTATTTTGCAGGCAAATTATTTTGCAGGCAAATTATTTTACAAAATACTTTTTACAAAATCTTTTTACAAAATACTTTTTACAAAATACTTTTTGGCAAATTATTTTGGCAAATTATTTTTTGGCAAATTATTTAGCAGGCAAATTATTTAGCAGGCAAATTATTTTGCAGGCAAATTATCTTGGCAAATTATTTTGCAGGCAAATTATTTTGCAGGCAAATTATTTTGCAGGCAAATTATTTTGCAGGCAAATTATTTTGCAGGCAAATTATTTTGCAGGCAAATTATTTTGCAGGCATATTATTTTACAAAATACTTTTTACAAAATACTTTTTACAAAATACTTTTTACAAAATACTTTTTGCAAAATACTTTTTGGCAAATTATTTTGGCAAATTATTTTGGGGGGCAAATTATTTTGCAGGCAAATTATTTTGCAGGCAAAATACTTTTTACAAAATACTTTTTGCAAAATACTTTTTGGCAAATTATTTTGGCAAATTATTTTGGCAAATTATTTTGCAGGCAAATTATTTTTTTAGGCAAATTATTAGGGTTTTGGCAAATTATTTTGCAGGCAAATTATTTTGCAGGCAAATTATTTTACAAAATACTTTTTACAAAATACTTTTTACAAAATACTTTTTACAAAATACTTTTTACAAAATACTTTTTACAAAATACTTTTTACAAAATACTTTTTACAAAATACTTTTTACAAAATACTTTTTGGCAAATTATTTTTTGGCAAATTATTTTTTGGCAAATTATTTAGCAGGCAAATTATTTTGGCAAATTATTTTGGCAAATTATTTTGGGGGGCAAATTATTTTGGGGGGCAAAATATTTTGCAGGCAAATTATTTTGCAGGCAAATTATTTTACAAAATACTTTTTACAAAATACTTTTAAAAATACTTTTTACAAAATACTTTTTGGCAAATTATTTTGGCAAATTATTTAGCAGGCAAATTATTTTGCAGGCAAATTATTTTGCAGGCAAATTATTTTGCAGGCAAATTATTTTACAAAATACTTTTTACAAAATACTTTTTACAAAATACTTTTTACAAAATACTTTTTACAAAATACTTTTTGGCAAATTATTTTGGCAAATTATTTTTTGGCAAATTATTTTGCAGGCAAATTATTTTGCAGGCAAATTATTTTTTGGCAAATTATTTAGCAGGCAAATTATTTTTTTAGGCAAATTATTAGGGTTTTGGCAAATTATTTTGCAGGCAAATTTTTAGCAGGCAAATTATTTTGCAGGCAAATTATTTTGCAGGCAAATTATTTAGCAGGCAAAATATTTTGCAGGCAAATTATTTTGCAGGCAAATTATTTTGCAGGCAAATTATTTTGCAGGCAAATTATTAGGGTTTTGGCAAATTATTTTTTTAGGCAAATTATTAGGGTTTTGGCAAATTATTTCGCAGGCAAATTATTTTGCAGGCAAATTATTTTGCAGGCAAATTATTAGGGTTTTGGCAAATTATTTTGGCAAATTATTTTGCAGGCAAATTATTTTGCAGGCAAATTATTTTGCAGGCAAATTATTTTGCAGGCAAATTATTAGGGTTTTGGCAAATTATTTTGGCAAATTATTTTGCAGGCAAATTATTTAGCAGGCTTTGGCAAATTATTTTGCAGGCAAATTATTTTGCAGGCAAATTATTTTGCAGGCAAATTATTTTGCAGGCAAATTATCTTGGCAAATTATTTTGCAGGCAAATTATTTTGGCAAATTATTTTGCAGGCAAATTATTTGGCAGGCAAATTATTTTTTACTTTTTACAAAATACTTTTTGGCAAATTATTTTGGCAAATTATTTTTTGGCAAATTATTTTGCAGGCAAATTATTTTGCAGGCAAATTATTTTTTGGCAAATTATTTAGCAGGCAAATTATTTTTTTAGGCAAATTATTAGGGTTTTGGCAAATTATTTTGCAGGCAAATTATTTAGCAGGCAAATTATTTTGCAGGCAAATTATTTTGCAGGCAAATTATTTAGCAGGCAAAATATTTTGCAGGCAAATTATTTTGCAGGCAAATTATTTTGCAGGCAAATTATTTTGCAGGCAAATTATTAGGGTTTTGGCAAATTATTTTTTTAGGCAAATTCTTAGGGTTTTGGCAAATTATTTCGCAGGCAAATTATTTTGCAGGCAAATTATTTTGCAGGCAAATTATTAGGGTTTTGGCAAATTATTTTGGCAAATTATTTTGCAGGCAAATTATTTTGCAGGCAAATTATTTTGCAGGCAAATTATTTTGCAGGCAAATTATTTTGCAGGCAAATTATTTTGCAGGCAAATTATTTTGGAGGCAAATTATTTTGCAGGCAAATTATTTTGCAGGCAAATTATTTTTTTAGGCAAATTATTAGGGTTTTGGCAAATTATTTTGCAGGCAAATTATTTTGCAGGCAAATTATTTTACAAAATACTTTTTACAAAATACTTTTTACAAAATCTTTTTACAAAATACTTTTTACAAAATACTTTTTGGCAAATTATTTTGGCAAATTATTTTTTGGCAAATTATTTAGCAGGCAAATTATTTAGCAGGCAAATTATCTTGGCAAATTATTTTGCAGGCAAATTATTTTGCAGGCAAATTATTTTGCAGGCAAATTATTTTGCAGGCAAATTATTTTGCAGGCATATTATTTTACAAAATACTTTTTACAAAATACTTTTTACAAAATACTTTTTACAAAATACTTTTTGCAAAATACTTTTTGGCAAATTATTTTGGCAAATTATTTTGGGGGGCAAATTATTTTGCAGGCAAATTATTTTGCAGGCAAAATACTTTTTACAAAATACTTTTTACAAAATACTTTTTACAAAATACTTTTTGCAAAATACTTTTTGGCAAATTATTTTGGCAAATTATTTTGGCAAATTATTTTGCAGGCAAATTATTTTTTTAGGCAAATTATTAGGGTTTTGGCAAATTATTTTGCAGGCAAATTATTTTGCAGGCAAATTATTTTACAAAATACTTTTTACAAAATACTTTTTACAAAATACTTTTTACAAAATACTTTTTACAAAATACTTTTTACAAAATACTTTTTACAAAATACTTTTTGGCAAATTATTTTGGCAAATTATTTTGCAGGCAAATTATTTTGCAGGCAAATTATTTTGCAGGCAAATTATTTTGCAGGCAAATTATTTTGCAGGCAAATTATTTTGCAGGCAAATTATTTTGGAGGCAAATTATTTTGCAGGCAAATTATTTTGCAGGCAAATTATTTTTTTAGGCAAATTATTAGGGTTTTGGCAAATTATTTTGCAGGCAAATTATTTTGCAGGCAAATTATTTTACAAAATACTTTTTACAAAATACTTTTTACAAAATCTTTTTACAAAATACTTTTTACAAAATACTTTTTGGCAAATTATTTTGGCAAATTATTTTTTGGCAAATTATTTAGCAGGCAAATTATTTAGCAGGCAAATTATTTTGCAGGCAAATTATCTTGGCAAATTATTTTGCAGGCAAATTATTTTGCAGGCAAATTATTTTGCAGGCAAATTATTTTGCAGGCAAATTATTTTGCAGGCATATTATTTTACAAAATACTTTTTACAAAATACTTTTTACAAAATACTTTTTACAAAATACTTTTTGCAAAATACTTTTTGGCAAATTATTTTGGCAAATTATTTTGGGGGGCAAATTATTTTGCAGGCAAATTATTTTGCAGGCAAAATACTTTTTACAAAATACTTTTTACAAAATACTTTTTACAAAATACTTTTTGCAAAATACTTTTTGGCAAATTATTTTGGCAAATTATTTTGGCAAATTATTTTGCAGGCAAATTATTTTTTTAGGCAAATTATTAGGGTTTTGGCAAATTATTTTGCAGGCAAATTATTTTGCAGGCAAATTATTTTACAAAATACTTTTTACAAAATACTTTTTACAAAATACTTTTTACAAAATACTTTTTACAAAATACTTTTTACAAAATACTTTTTACAAAATACTTTTTACAAAATACTTTTTACAAAATACTTTTTGGCAAATTATTTTTTGGCAAATTATTTTTTGGCAAATTATTTAGCAGGCAAATTATTTTGGCAAATTATTTTGGCAAATTATTTTGGGGGGCAAATTATTTTGGGGGGCAAAATATTTTGCAGGCAAATTATTTTGCAGGCAAATTATTTTACAAAATACTTTTTACAAAATACTTTTAAAAATACTTTTTACAAAATACTTTTTACAAAATACTTTTTGGCAAATTATTTTGGCAAATTATTTAGCAGGCAAATTATTTTGCAGGCAAATTATTTTGCAGGCAAATTATTTTACAAAATACTTTTTACAAAATACTTTTTACAAAATACTTTTTACAAAATACTTTTTGGCAAATTATTTTGGCAAATTATTTTTTGGCAAATTATTTTTTGGCAAATTATTTTTTGGCAAATTATTTTGGCAAATTATTTTGGCAAATTATTTTGGGGGGCAAATTATTTTGGGGGGCAAAATATTTTGCAGGCAAATTATTTTGCAGGCAAATTATTTTACAAAATACTTTTTACAAAATACTTTAAAAAATACTTTTTACAAAATACTTTTTACAAAATACTTTTTGGCAAATTATTTTGGCAAATTATTTAGCAGGCAAATTATTTTGCAGGCAAATTATTTCCGCAATTTCCACAATTGCCAATTTCCGCAATTTCCACAATTTCCAATTTCCGCAATTTCCGCAATTGCCAATTTCCGCAATTTCCACAATTTCCAATTTCCGCAATTTCCAATTTCCGCAATTTCCGCAATTTCCAATTTCCGCAATTTCCAATTTCCGCAATTTCCGCAATTGCCAATTTCCGCAATTTCCAAAATTTCCACAATTTCCGCAATTTCCGCAATTTCCAATTTCCGCAATTTCCGCAATTTCCGCAATTTCCAATTTCCGCAATTTCCAATTTTCGCAATTTCCAATTGCGGAAATTTCCAATTTCCGCAATTTCCAAAATTTCCAATTTCCGTAATTTCCGCAATTGCCAATTTCCGCAATTTCCACAATTTCCAATTTCCGCAATTTCCGCAATTACCAATTTCCGCAATTTCCACAATTTCCAATTTCCGCAATTTCCAATTTCCGCAATTTCCGCAATTTCCAATTTCCGCAATTTCCAATTTCCGCAATTTCCGCAATTGCCAATTTCCGCAATTTCCAAAATTTCCACAATTTCCGCAATTTCCGCAATTTCCAATTTCCGCAATTTCAAAATTTCCACAATTTCCGCAATTTCCGCAATTTCCAATTTCCGCAATTTCCAATTTTCGCAATTTCCAATTGCGGAAATTTCCAATTTCCGCAATTTCCAAAATTTCCAATTTCCGTAATTTCCGCAATTGCCAATTTCGGCAATTTCCACAATTTCAAATTTCCGCAATTTCCGCAATTTCCGCAATTTCCAATTTCCGCAATTTCCGCAATTTCCGCAATTTCCAATTTCCGCAATTTCCAATTTTCGCAATTTCCAATTGCGGAAATTTCCAATTTCCGCAATTTCCAAAATTTCCAATTTCCGTAATTTCCGCAATTGCCAATTTCCGCAATTTCCACAATTTCCAATTTCCGCAATTTCCGCAATTTCCGCAATTTCCAATTTCCGCAATTTCCGCAATTTCCGCAATTTCCACAATTTCCACAATTTCCAATTTCCGCAATTTCCGCAATTTCCAATTTCCGCAATTTCCAATTTCCGCAATTTCCAATTTTCGCAATTTCCAAAATTGCCAATTTCCGCAATTTCCACAATTTCCAATTTCCGCAATTTCCGCAATTTCCAATTTCCGCAATTTCCGCAATTTCCACAATTTCCAATTTCCGCAATTTCCGCAATTTCCAATTTCCGCAATTTCTGCAATTTCCGCAATTTCCAATTTCCGCAATTTCCGCAATTTCCGTAATTTCCGCAATTTCCGCAATTTCCGCAATTTCCGCAATTTCCAATTTCCGCAATTTCCAATTTCCGCAATTTCCAATTTCCGCAATTTCCGCAATTTCCGCAATTTCCGTAATTTCCGCAATTTCCAATTTCCGCAATTTCCAATTTCCGCAATTACCACAATTGCCAATTTCCGCAATTTCCACAATTTCCGCAATTTCCGCAATTTCCGCAATTGCCAATTTCCGCAATTTCCACAATTTCCAATTTCTGTAATTTCCACAATTTCCGCAATTGCCAATTTCCGCAATTTCCACAATTTCCAATTTCTGTAATTTCCACAATTTCCGCAATTTCCAATTTCCGCAATTTCCACAATTTCCAATTTCCGCAATTTCCGCAATTGCCAATTTCTGTAATTTCCACAATTTCCGCAATTGCCAATTTCCGCAATTTCCAATTTCCGCAATTTCCGCAATTTCCAATTTCCGCAATTTCCGCAATTGCCAATTTCTGCAATTTCCGCAATTTCCAATTTCCGCAATTTCCGCAATTTCCGTAATTTCCGCAATTTCCGCAATTTCCGCAATTTCCGCAATTTCCAATTTCCGCAATTTCCACAATTTCCAATTTCTGTAATTTCCACAATTTCCGCAATTTCCAATTTCCACAATTTCCAATTTCCGCAATTCCCAAAATTTCCACAATTTCCGCAATTTCCACAATTGCCAATTTCCGCAATTTCCACAATTTCCAATTTGGGTTAGGGTTGGAAATTGCGGAAATTCGAAATTGCGGAAATTGCGGAATTTGGAAATTGCGGAAATTGGCAATTGTGGAAATTGCGGAAATTGGAAATTGCGGAAATTGGAAATTGCGGAAATTGCCGAAATTGTGGAAATTTTGGAAATGGCGGAAATTGGCAATTGCGGAAATTGGAAATTGCGGAAATTCGAAATTGCGGAAATTGCGGAAATTGGAAATTGCGGAAATTGGAAATTGTGGAAATTGCGGAAATTGTGGAAATTTTGGGAATTGCGGAAATTGCGGAAATTGGAAATTGCGGAAATTGCGGAATTTGGAAATTGCGGAAATTGGCAATTGTGGAAATTGCGGAAATTGGAAATTGCGGAAATTGGAAATTGCGGAAATTGCGGAAATTGTGGAAATTTTGGAAATGGCGGAAATTGGCAATTGCGGAAATTTGAAATTGCGGAAATTCGAAATTGCGGAAATTGCGGAAATTGGAAATTGCGGAAATTGGAAATTGTGGAAATTGCGGAAATTGTGGAAATTTTGGGAATTGCGGAAATTGCGGAAATTGGAAATTGCGGAAATTGCGGAAATTGGAAATTGCTGAAATTCGAAATTGTGGAAATTGCGGAAATTGGCAATTGCGGAAATTGCGGAAATTGGAAATTGCGGAAATTCGAAATTGTGGAAATTGCAGAAATTGGCAATTGCGGAAATTGCGGAAATTGGAAATTGCGGAAATTCGAAATTGTGGAAATTGCGGAAATTGGAAATTGCGGAAATTGCGGAAATTGGAAATTGCGGAAATTGGAAATTGTGGAAATTGCGGAAATTGTGGAAATTTTGGGAATTGCGGAAATTGCGGAAATTGGAAATTGCGGAAATTGCGGAATTTGGAAATTGCGGAAATTCGAAATTGTGGAAATTGCGGAAATTGGAAATTGCGGAAATTCGAAATTTTGGGAATTGCGGAAATTGCGGAAATTGGAAATTGCGGAAATTGCGGAAATTGGAAATTGCGGAAATTCGAAATTGTGGAAATTGCGGAAATTGGCAATTGCGGAAATTGCGGAAATTGGAAATTGCGGAAATTCGAAATTGTGGAAATTGCAGAAATTGGCAATTGCGGAAATTGCGGAAATTGGAAATTGCGGAAATTCGAAATTGTGGAAATTGCGGAAATTGGAAATTGCGGAAATTGCGGAAATTGGAAATTGCGGAAATTCGAAATTGCGGAAATTGCGGAAATTGGAAATTGCGGAAATTGGAAATTGTGGAAATTGCGGAAATTGTGGAAATTTTGGGAATTGCGGAAATTGCGGAAATTGGAAATTGCGGAAATTGCGGAATTTGGAAATTGCGGAAATTGGCAATTGTGGAAATTGCGGAAATTGGAAATTGCGGAAATTGGAAATTGCGGAAATTGCGGAAATTGTGGAAATTTTGGAAATGGCGGAAATTGGCAATTGCGGAAATTTGAAATTGCGGAAATTCGAAATTGCGGAAATTGCGGAAATTGGAAATTGCGGAAATTGGAAATTGTGGAAATTGCGGAAATTGTGGAAATTTTGGGAATTGCGGAAATTGCGGAAATTGGAAATTGCGGAAATTGCGGAAATTGGAAATTGCTGAAATTCGAAATTGTGGAAATTGCGGAAATTGGCAATTGCGGAAATTGCGGAAATTGGAAATTGCGGAAATTCGAAATTGTGGAAATTGCAGAAATTGGCAATTGCGGAAATTGCGGAAATTGGAAATTGCGGAAATTCGAAATTGTGGAAATTGCGGAAATTGGAAATTGCGGAAATTGCGGAAATTGGAAATTGCGGAAATTGGAAATTGTGGAAATTGCGGAAATTGTGGAAATTTTGGGAATTGCGGAAATTGCGGAAATTGGAAATTGCGGAAATTGCGGAATTTGGAAATTGCGGAAATTCGAAATTGTGGAAATTGCGGAAATTGGAAATTGCGGAAATTCGAAATTTTGGGAATTGCGGAAATTGCGGAAATTGGAAATTGCGGAAATTGCGGAAATTGGAAATTGCGGAAATTCGAAATTGTGGAAATTGCGGAAATTGGCAATTGCGGAAATTGCGGAAATTGGAAATTGCGGAAATTCGAAATTGTGGAAATTGCAGAAATTGGCAATTGCGGAAATTGCGGAAATTGGAAATTGCGGAAATTCGAAATTGTGGAAATTGCGGAAATTGGAAATTGCGGAAATTGCGGAAATTGGAAATTGCGGAAATTGGAAATTGTGGAAATTGCGGAAATTGTGGAAATTTTGGGAATTGCGGAAATTGCGGAAATTGGAAATTGCGGAAATTGCGGAAATTGGAAATTGCGGAAATTCGAAATTGTGGAAATTGCGGAAATTGGCAATTGCGGAAATTGCGGAAATTGGAAATTGTGGAAATTGCGGAAATTGGCAATTGTGGAAATTGCGGAAATTGCGGAAATTGTGGAAATTTTGGAAATTGCGGAAATTGGCAATTGCGGAAATTGCGGAAATTGGAAATTGCGGAAATTGCGGAAATTGCGGAAATTGTGGAAATTTTGGGAATTGCGGAAATTGGAAATTGCGGAAATTGGAAATTGCGGAAATTGCGGAAATTGGAAATTGCGGAAATTGGAAATTGTGGAAATTGCGGAAATTGGAAATTGCGGAAATTGCGGAAATTGGAAATTGCGGAAATTGGAAATTGCGGAAATTGCGGAAATTGTGGAAATTTTGGGAATTGCGGAAATTGCGGAAATTGGAAATTGCGGAAATTGGAAATTGGAAATTGCGGAAATTGGAAATTGCGGAAATTGCGGAAATTGGAAATTGCGGAAATTGGAAATTTTGGAAATTGTGGAAATTGCGGAAATTGTGGAAATTGCGGAAATTGGCAATTGTGGAAATTGCGGAAATTGGAAATTGCGGAAATTGGAAATTGCGGAAATTGCGGAAATTTTGGAAATTTTGGAAATTGCGGAAATTCGCAATTGCGGAAATTGCGGAAATTGGAAATTGCGGAAATTGGAAATTGCGGAAATTGCGGAAATTGGAAATTGCGGAAAAAAGGTTTTATTATAAAAAATAACCCATCCTTTTTTTTCTAACACTCCGCAATTTGCTAATGTTTCCCATCCTTTCCGGTAAATACAACACATTGAGCAGGGCACTGCAGGGAGTTGAACCCCGTTCCGGTAAACCAGAAGTCCGACACCAGTGCCTTAGTTTTTGTGTTGTTCATTTACAGGTCCAGGTGTGCATACGCATGTGCGCCTGTGCGTGTGTAGGTGCACGCTTCAATATAACCCATCGTTTTTTTCATTTTTTCAATATTGTCAAATCATCAAAAATGATGAAAAACGGCGCGCTATAGTATGCCGTACGATATGGGCTATAGCCCATGGTCCAAAATGATGAGAAACGAGGCTAACTTTTTTTTCCAAAATTTAAAAAAACATGGGTGTTACATTCCCCTTTTTAGGTCTAGGGGTATAAGAAGAGGATGCAACACGGCTGGCATGATAATTGTTATTTATTCACGTTATAAGGATAAGGTATCATAATAATAAACAATAAAGATGTACAACTGGAATACAAACGAAAAGACAGGCTATATGGGGCAACTCAAAGAAACCATCAAAACTATCTAGCCCTATTCTAAAGTATCGCACAACACTCTTACCTAACTCTAACCAATGAATGAAATGAAATGTACACAAAGTCAATCTACCTAAACTGTCTACGCTAACTACTGCCTAACAAAGATTTACAAAAAGTACGCACCGATACGCCGTAAGTATATATTATATATTATATATCTCTATATATATATATATATATATATATAATTATAATCAGTTGTATCTTTAAGCTCTGAACCACCAATGACCGAAATAAAGCTCAGGGGACCACACACAGGTTTAGCCCCTGGCCTATGCTTATTAAACAGATTTGATCTTGAGCGTTTTAACTAGCTCCTACACGGACAAAGTACTTTTAAAAAAAAATATATACTTATTAAAGTATATTATTAAAGTATATTTTTAAACTATATTATTAAGTATATTATTAAGTATATTATTAAAGTATATTATTAAACTATATTATTAAGTATATTATTAAAGTATATTATTAAAGTATATTATTCAAGTATATTATTCAAGTATATTATTAAAGTATATTATTAAAGTATATTATTCAAGTATATTATTAAAGTATATTATTAAACTATATTATTAAGTATATTATTAAACTATATTATTAAAGTATATTATTAAGTATATTATTAAACTATATTATTAAAGTATATTAATAAAGTATATTATTAAAGTATATTTTTAAAGTATATTATTAAAGTATATTATTAAAGTATATTATTAAGTATATTATTAAACTATATTATTAAAGTATATTATTAAAGTATATTATTAAAGTATATTATTAAAGTATATTATTAAAGTATATTATTAAACTATATTATTAAGTATATTATTAAACTATATTATTAAACTATATTATTAAGTATATTATTAAGTATATTATTAAACTATATTATTAAACTATATTATTAAGTATATTATTAAAGTATATTATTAAAGTATATTATTCAACTATATTATTAAAGTATATTATTAAAGTATATTATTAAAGTATATTATTAAGTATATTATTAAAGTATATTATTAAAGTATATTATTAAACTATATTATTAAACTATATTATTAAACTATATTATTAAACTATAGTATAAAGTATATTATTAAAGTATATTATTAAAGTATATTATTAAAGTATATTATTAAACTATATTATTAAACTATATTATTAAACTATATTATTAAAGTATATTATTAAAGTATATTATTAAACTATATTATTAAGTATATTATTAAAGTATATTATTAAAGTATATTATTAAAGTATATTATTAAACTATATTATTAAACTATATTATTAAACTATATTATTAAACTATATTATTAAGTATATTATTAAAGTATATTATTAAAGTATATTATTAAAGTATATTATTAAACTATATTATTAAACTATATTATTAAACTATATTATTAAACTATATTATTAAAGTATATTATTAAAGTATATTATTAAAGTATATTATTAAAGTATATTATTAAGTATATTATTAAAGTATATTATTAAACTATATTATTAAACTATATTATTAAACTATATTATTAAACTATAGTATAAAGTATATTATTAAAGTATATTATTAAAGTATATTATTAAAGTATATTATTAAACTATATTATTAAACTATATTATTAAACTATATTATTAAAGTATATTATTAAACTATATTATTAAGTATATTATTAAGTATATTATTAAAGTATATTATTAAAGTATATTATTAAGTATATTATTAAAGTATATTATTAAAGTATATTATTAAGTATATTATTAAACTATATTATTAAAGTATATTAATAAAGTATATTAATAAACTATATTATTAAAGTATATTTTTAAAGTATATTATTAAAGTATATTATTAAAGTATATTATTAAGTATATTATTAAAGTATATTATTAAACTATATTATTAAAGTATATTATTAAAGTATATTATTAAAGTATATTATTAAAGTATATTATTAAAGTATATTATTAAACTATATTATTAAGTATATTATTAAAGTATATTATTAAACTATATTATTAAACTATATTATTAAGTATATTATTAAGTATATTATTAAACTATATTATTAAACTATATTATTAAGTATATTATTAAACTATATTATTAAAGTATATTATTAAACTATATTATTAAACTATATTATTCAACTATATTATTAAAGTATATTATTAAAGTATATTATTAAAGTATATTATTAAACTATATTATTAAACTATATTATTAAACTATATTATTAAACTATATTATTAAGTATATTATTAAACTATATTATTAAAGTATATTATTAAACTATATTATTAAAGTATATTATTAAAGTATATTATTAAAGTATATTATTAAACTATATTATTCAACTATATTATTAAACTATATTATTAAACTATATTATTAAAGTATATTATTAAACTATATTATTAAACTATATTATTCAACTATATTATTAAAGTATATTATTAAACTATATTATTAAACTATATTATTAAGTATATTATTAAGTATATTATTAAAGTATATTATTAAAGTATATTATTAAACTATATTATTAAGTATATTATTAAGTATATTATTAAAGTATATTATTCAACTATATTATTAAAGTATATTATTAAAGTATATTATTAAAGTATATTATTAAACTATATTATTCAACTATATTATTAAACTATATTATTAAACTATATTATTAAAGTATATTATTAAACTATATTATTAAACTATATTATTCAACTATATTATTAAAGTATATTATTAAAGTATATTATTAAACTATATTATTAAGTATATTATTAAGTATATTATTAAAGTATATTATTAAAGTATATTATTAAAGTATATTATTAAAGTATATTATTAAACTATATTATTAAGTATATTATTAAGTATATTATTAAAGTATATTATTCAACTATATTATTCAACTATATTATTAAAGTATATTATTAAAGTATATTTTTAAACTATATTATTAAGTATATTATTAAGTATATTATTAAAGTATATTATTAAACTATATTATTAAGTATATTATTAAAGTATATTATTAAAGTATATTATTCAAGTATATTATTAAAGTATATTATTAAAGTATATTATTAAAGTATATTATTCAAGTATATTATTAAAGTATATTATTAAACTATATTATTAAGTATATTATTAAACTATATTATTAAAGTATATTATTAAGTATATTATTAAAGTATATTTTTAAAGTATATTATTAAAGTATATTATTAAAGTATATTTTTAAAGTATATTATTAAAGTATATTATTAAAGTATATTATTAAGTATATTATTAAACTATATTATTAAACTATATTATTAAAGTATATTATTAAAGTATATTATTAAAGTATATTATTAAAGTATATTATTAAACTATATTATTAAGTATATTATTAAACTATATTATTAAACTATATTATTAAACTATATTATTAAGTATATTATTAAGTATATTATTAAACTATATTATTAAACTATATTATTAAGTATATTATTAAAGTATATTATTAAAGTATATTATTCAACTATATTATTAAAGTATATTATTAAAGTATATTATTAAAGTATATTATTAAGTATATTATTAAAGTATATTATTAAAGTATATTATTAAACTATATTATTAAACTATAGTATAAAGTATATTATTAAAGTATATTATTAAAGTATATTATTAAAGTATATTATTAAACTATATTATTAAACTATATTATTAAAGTATATTATTAAAGTATATTATTAAACTATATTATTAAACTATATTATTAAGTATATTATTAAAGTATATTATTAAAGTATATTATTAAGTATATTATTAAAGTATATTATTAAAGTATATTATTAAACTATATTATTAAACTATAGTATAAAGTATATTATTAAAGTATATTATTAAAGTATATTATTAAACTATATTATTAAACTATAGTATAAAGTATATTATTAAAGTATATTATTAAAGTATATTATTAAACTATATTATTAAACTATATTATTAAACTATATTATTAAAGTATATTATTAAAGTATATTATTAAACTATATTATTAAGTATATTATTAAAGTATATTATTAAAGTATATTATTAAACTATATTATTAAACTATAGTATAAAGTATATTATTAAAGTATATTATTAAAGTATATTATTAAAGTATATTATTAAACTATATTATTAAACTATATTATTAAAGTATATTATTAAAGTATATTATTAAACTATATTATTAAACTATATTATTAAGTATATTATTAAAGTATATTATTAAAGTATATTATTAAACTATATTATTCAGTATATTATTAAAGTATATTATTAAAGTATATTATTAAGTATATTATTAAACTATATTATTAAAGTATATTAATAAAGTATATTAATAAACTATATTATTAAAGTATATTTTTAAAGTATATTATTAAAGTATATTATTAAAGTATATTATTAAGTATATTATTAAACTATATTATTAAAGTATATTATTAAAGTATATTATTAAAGTATATTATTAAAGTATATTATTAAAGTATATTATTAAAGTATATTATTAAACTATATTATTAAGTATATTATTAAAGTATATTATTAAACTATATTATTAAACTATATTATTAAACTATATTATTAAACTATATTATTAAACTATATTATTAAACTATATTATTAAACTATATTATTAAGTATATTATTAAAGTATATTATTAAAGTATATTATTAAACTATATTATTAAGTATATTATTAAAGTATATTATTAAAGTATATTATTAAGTATATTATTAAACTATATTATTAAAGTATATTAATAAAGTATATTAATAAACTATATTATTAAAGTATATTTTTAAAGTATATTATTAAAGTATATTATTAAAGTATATTATTAAGTATATTATTAAACTATATTATTAAACTATATTATTAAACTATATTATTAAAGTATATTATTAAAGTATATTATTAAAGTATATTATTAAAGTATATTATTAAAGTATATTATTAAACTATATTATTAAGTATATTATTAAAGTATATTATTAAACTATATTATTAAACTATATTATTAAGTATATTATTAAGTATATTATTAAACTATATTATTAAACTATATTATTAAGTATATTATTAAACTATATTATTAAACTATATTATTAAAGTATATTATTAAACTATATTATTCAACTATATTATTAAAGTATATTATTAAACTATATTATTAAACTATATTATTAAACTATATTATTAAACTATATTATTAAACTATATTATTAAGTATATTATTAAACTATATTATTAAAGTATATTATTAAACTATATTATTAAAGTATATTATTAAAGTATATTATTAAACTATATTATTAAACTATATTATTCAACTATATTATTAAACTATATTATTCAACAAAATTATTAAACTATATTATTAAACTATATTATTAAACTATATTATTCAACTATATTATTAAACTATATTATTCAACTATATTATTAAACTATATTATTAAACTATATTATTAAACTATATTATTCAACTATATTATTAAAGTATATTATTAAAGTATATTATTAAACTATATTATTAAGTATATTATTAAGTATATTATTAAAGTATATTATTAAACTATATTATTAAGTATATTATTAAGTATATTATTAAAGTATATTATTCAACTATATTATTAAAGTATATTATTAAAGTATATTATTAAAGTATATTATTAAACTATATTATTCAACTATATTATTAAACTATATTATTAAACTATATTATTAAAGTATATTATTAAACTATATTATTAAACTATATTATTCAACTATATTATTAAAGTATATTATTAAAGTATATTATTAAACTATATTATTAAGTATATTATTAAGTATATTATTAAAGTATATTATTAAAGTATATTATTAAACTATATTATTAAGTATATTATTAAGTATATTATTAAAGTATATTATTCAACTATATTATTCAACTATATTATTCAACTATATTATTAAAGTATATTATTAAAGTATATTTTTAAACTATATTATTAAGTATATTATTAAGTATATTATTAAAGTATATTATTATACTATATTATTAAGTATATTATTAAAGTATATTATTCAAGTATATTATTAAAGTATATTATTAAAGTATATTATTATATAAATAACACAAGTGTCAAAACACTTCCGGGTTCGCTGTTGCGCCCCCTTCTGGACATTTTAGACAAAACTCTCAAGAGGGAAAGTTTTTTTTTTTTTGAATTTTTTTGTGCAATTTTAATGGCAGACAAATGGTGGCGGGCGCTGTTGCCGCTAGGAAGCTCAGAAATCAATGAGGACAACAGATTCCGAATCGGGTCGCCATTACGGAATTTTAGATGTCTCATACTTGTGTCCTGGACGTTCAGAGGCTCCTGGGTCTTATCGGTAAGATTACCGGTAATCTTGCGAACCCCCATTGCCTAACCCTAACCCTAACCCTAACCCTTTAAAGTGCGATAGCTCCTCCCACAAAGGTCGACACGGTCCCATCTTTTAGTATGTTATATAGCTTGTCGAGACGGACATTTGGATATGTGTCTCTCCGCACACGGTCGCACGGTTCCTAACCCTAGGGTTAGCCTTTAAAGTGCGATAGCTCCTCCCACAAAGGTCGACACGGTCCCATCTTTTAGTATGTTATATAGCTTGTCGAGACGGACATTTGGATATGTGTCTCTCCGCACACGGTCGCACGGTTCCTAACCCTAGGGTTAGCCTTTAAAGTGCGATAGCTCCTCCCACAAAGGTCGACACGGTCCCATCTTTTAGTATGTTATATAGCTTGTCGAGACGGACATTTGGATATGTGTCTCTCCGCACACGGTCGCACGGTTCCTAACCCTAGGGTTAGCCTTTAAAGTGCGATAGCTCCTCCCACAAAGGTCAGAAATAAAAGTTAGTCACGTCCACGCGTAGCCATCGATAAGACGAACGCGATGATATGTGGCTCGCTTCTGGTACTCAATTTTAAGTTTAGCATTTCAACCAAAAACACATTCTTAGTGTCAAAACACTTCCGGGTTCGCTTTGCGCCCCCTTCTGGACATTTTAGACAAAACTCTCAAGAGGGAAAAAGATTCGCAGTGGCCTACTTAGTACGTAGGCAAAAGTTTTTTTTTTTTTAATTTTTTTGTGCAATTTCAATGGCAGACAAATGGTGGCGCTGTTGCCGCTAGGAAGCTCAGAAATCAATGAGGACAACAGATTCCGAATCGGGTCGCCATTACGGAATTTTAGATGTCTCATACTTGTGTCCTGGACGTTCAGAGGCTCCTGGGTCTTATCGGTAAGATTACCGGTAATCTTGCGAACCCCCATTGCCTAACCCTAACCCTAACCCTAACCCTTTAAAGTGCGATAGCTCCTCCCACAAAGGTCGACACGGTCCCATCTTTTAGTATGTTATATAGCTTGTCGAGACGGACATTTGGATATGTGTCTCTCCGCACACGGTCGCACGGTTCCTAACCCTAGGGTTAGCCTTTAAAGTGCGATAGCTCCTCCCACAAAGGTCGACACGGTCCCATCTTTTAGTATGTTATATAGCTTGTCGAGACGGACATTTGGATATGTGTCTCTCCGCACACGGTCGCACGGTTCCTAACCCTAGGGTTAGCCTTTAAAGTGCGATAGCTCCTCCCACAAAGGTCGACACGGTCCCATCTTTTAGTATGTTATATAGCTTGTCGAGACGGACATTTGGATATGTGTCTCTCCGCACACGGTCGCACGGTTCCTAACCCTAGGGTTAGCCTTTAAAGTGCGATAGCTCCTCCCACAAAGGTCAGAAATAAAAGTTAGTCACGTCCACGCGTAGCCATCGATAAGACGAACGCGATGATATGTGGCTCGCTTCTGGTACTCAATTTTAAGTTTAGCATTTCAACCAAAAACACATTCTTAGTGTCAAAACACTTCCGGGTTCGCTTTGCGCCCCCTTCTGGACATTTTAGACAAAACTCTCAAGAGGGAAAAAGATTCGCAGTGGCCTACTTAGTACGTAGGCAAAAGTTTTTTTTTTTTGAATTTTTTTGTGCAATTTCAATGGCAGACAAATGGTGGCGCTGTTGCCGCTAGGAAGCTCAGAAATCAATGAGGACAACAGATTCCGAATCGGGTCGCCATTACGGAATTTTTGATGTCTCATACTTGTGTTTTGGACTCTCAGAGGCTCCTGAGTCTTATCGGTAGAACCCCCATTACCTAACCCTAAATCTTGAAAATAACACAAGTGTCAAAACACTTCCGGGTTCGCTGTTGCGCCCCCTTCTGGACATTTTAGACAAAACTCTCAAGAGGAAAAAGATTCGCAGTGGCCTACTTAGTACGTAGGCAAAGGTTTTTTTTTTTTGAATTTTTTTGTGCAATTTTAATGGCAGACAAATGGTGGCGCTGTTGCCGCTAGGAAGCTCAGAAATCAATGAGGACAACAGATTCCGAATCGGGTCGCCATTACGGAATTTTAGATGTCTCATACTTGTGTCCTGGACGTTCAGAGGCTCCTGGGTCTTATCGGTAAGATTACCGGTAATCTTGCGAACCCCCATTGCCTAACCCTAACCCTAACCCTAACCCTTTAAAGTGCGATAGCTCCTCCCACAAAGGTCGACACGGTCCCATCTTTTAGTATGTTATATAGCTTGTCGAGACGGACATTTGGATATGTGTCTCTCCGCACACGGTCGCACGGTTCCTAACCCTAGGGTTAGCCTTTAAAGTGCGATAGCTCCTCCCACAAAGGTCGACACGGTCCCATCTTTTAGTATGTTATATAGCTTGTCGAGACGGACATTTGGATATGTGTCTCTCCGCACACGGTCGCACGGTTCCTAACCCTAGGGTTAGCCTTTAAAGTGCGATAGCTCCTCCCACAAAGGTCGACACGGTCCCATCTTTTAGTATGTTATATAGCTTGTCGAGACGGACATTTGGATATGTGTCTCTCCGCACACGGTCGCACGGTTCCTAACCCTAGGGTTAGCCTTTAAAGTGCGATAGCTCCTCCCACAAAGGTCAGAAATAAAAGTTAGTCACGTCCACGCGTAGCCATCGATAAGACGAACGCGATGATATGTGGCTCGCTTCTGGTACTCAATTTTAAGTTTAGCATTTCAACCAAAAACACATTCTTAGTGTCAAAACACTTCCGGGTTCGCTTTGCGCCCCCTTCTGGACATTTTAGACAAAACTCTCAAGAGGGAAAAAGATTCGCAGTGGCCTACTTAGTACGTAGGCAAAAGTTTTTTTTTTTTTGAATTTTTTTGTGCAATTTCAATGGCAGACAAATGGTGGCGCTGTTGCCGCTAGGAAGCTCAGAAATCAATGAGGACAACAGATTCCGAATCGGGTCGCCATTACGGAATTTTAGATGTCTCATACTTGTGTCCTGGACGTTCAGAGGCTCCTGGGTCTTATCGGTAAGATTACCGGTAATCTTGCGAACCCCCATTGCCTAACCCTAACCCTAACCCTAACCCTTTAAAGTGCGATAGCTCCTCCCACAAAGGTCGACACGGTCCCATCTTTTAGTATGTTATATAGCTTGTCGAGACGGACATTTGGATATGTGTCTCTCCGCACACGGTCGCACGGTTCCTAACCCTAGGGTTAGCCTTTAAAGTGCGATAGCTCCTCCCACAAAGGTCGACACGGTCCCATCTTTTAGTATGTTATATAGCTTGTCGAGACGGACATTTGGATATGTGTCTCTCCGCACACGGTCGCACGGTTCCTAACCCTAGGGTTAGCCTTTAAAGTGCGATAGCTCCTCCCACAAAGGTCGACACGGTCCCATCTTTTAGTATGTTATATAGCTTGTCGAGACGGACATTTGGATATGTGTCTCTCCGCACACGGTCGCACGGTTCCTAACCCTAGGGTTAGCCTTTAAAGTGCGATAGCTCCTCCCACAAAGGTCGACACGGTCCCATCTTTTAGTATGTTATATAGCTTGTCGAGACGGACATTTGGATATGTGTCTCTCCGCACACGGTCGCACGGTTCCTAACCCTAGGGTTAGCCTTTAAAGTGCGATAGCTCCTCCCACAAAGGTCAGAAATAAAAGTTAGTCACGTCCACGCGTAGCCATCGATAAGACGAACGCGATGATATGTGGCTCGCTTCTGGTACTCAATTTTAAGTTTAGCATTTCAACCAAAAACACATTCTTAGTGTCAAAACACTTCCGGGTTCGCTTTGCGCCCCCTTCTGGACATTTTAGACAAAACTCTCAAGAGGGAAAAAGATTCGCAGTGGCCTACTTAGTACGTAGGCAAAAGTTTTTTTTTTTTTGAATTTTTTTGTGCAATTTCAATGGCAGACAAATGGTGGCGCTGTTGCCGCTAGGAAGCTCAGAAATCAATGAGGACAACAGATTCCGAATCGGGTCGCCATTACGGAATTTTTGATGTCTCATACTTGTGTTTTGGACTCTCAGAGGCTCCTGAGTCTTATCGGTAGAACCCCCATTACCTAACCCTAAATCTTGAAAATAACACAAGTGTCAAAACACTTCCGGGTTCGCTGTTGCGCCCCCTTCTGGACATTTTAGACAAAACTCTCAAGAGGGAAAAAGATTCGCAGTGGCCTACTTAGTACGTAGGCAAAAGTTTTTTTTTTTTTGAATTTTTTTGTGCAATTTTAATGGCAGACAAATGGTGGCGCTGTTGCCGCTAGGAAGCTCAGAAATCAATGAGGACAACAGATTCCGAATCGGGTCGCCATTACGGAATTTTAGATGTCTCATACTTGTGTCCTGGACGTTCAGAGGCTCCTGGGTCTTATCGGTAAGATTACCGGTAATCTTGCGAACCCCCATTGCCTAACCCTAACCCTAACCCTAACCCTTTAAAGTGCGATAGCTCCTCCCACAAAGGTCGACACGGTCCCATCTTTTAGTATGTTATATAGCTTGTCGAGACGGACATTTGGATATGTGTCTCTCCGCACACGGTCGCACGGTTCCTAACCCTAGGGTTAGCCTTTAAAGTGCGATAGCTCCTCCCACAAAGGTCGACACGGTCCCATCTTTTAGTATGTTATATAGCTTGTCGAGACGGACATTTGGATATGTGTCTCTCCGCACACGGTCGCACGGTTCCTAACCCTAGGGTTAGCCTTTAAAGTGCGATAGCTCCTCCCACAAAGGTCGACACGGTCCCATCTTTTAGTATGTTATATAGCTTGTCGAGACGGACATTTGGATATGTGTCTCTCCGCACACGGTCGCACGGTTCCTAACCCTAGGGTTAGCCTTTAAAGTGCGATAGCTCCTCCCACAAAGGTCAGAAATAAAAGTTAGTCACGTCCACGCGTAGCCATCGATAAGACGAACGCGATGATATGTGGCTCGCTTCTGGTACTCAATTTTAAGTTTAGCATTTCAACCAAAAACACATTCTTAGTGTCAAAACACTTCCGGGTTCGCTTTGCGCCCCCTTCTGGACATTTTAGACAAAACTCTCAAGAGGGAAAAAGATTCGCAGTGGCCTACTTAGTACGTAGGCAAAAGTTTTTTTTTTTTTGAATTTTTTTGTGCAATTTCAATGGCAGACAAATGGTGGCGCTGTTGCCGCTAGGAAGCTCAGAAATCAATGAGGACAACAGATTCCGAATCGGGTCGCCATTACGGAATTTTAGATGTCTCATACTTGTGTCCTGGACGTTCAGAGGCTCCTGGGTCTTATCGGTAAGATTACCGGTAATCTTGCGAACCCCCATTGCCTAACCCTAACCCTAACCCTAACCCTTTAAAGTGCGATAGCTCCTCCCACAAAGGTCGACACGGTCCCATCTTTTAGTATGTTATATAGCTTGTCGAGACGGACATTTGGATATGTGTCTCTCCGCACACGGTCGCACGGTTCCTAACCCTAGGGTTAGCCTTTAAAGTGCGATAGCTCCTCCCACAAAGGTCGACACGGTCCCATCTTTTAGTATGTTATATAGCTTGTCGAGACGGACATTTGGATATGTGTCTCTCCGCACACGGTCGCACGGTTCCTAACCCTAGGGTTAGCCTTTAAAGTGCGATAGCTCCTCCCACAAAGGTCGACACGGTCCCATCTTTTAGTATGTTATATAGCTTGTCGAGACGGACATTTGGATATGTGTCTCTCCGCACACGGTCGCACGGTTCCTAACCCTAGGGTTAGCCTTTAAAGTGCGATAGCTCCTCCCACAAAGGTCAGAAATAAAAGTTAGTCACGTCCACGCGTAGCCATCGATAAGACGAACGCGATGATATGTGGCTCGCTTCTGGTACTCAATTTTAAGTTTAGCATTTCAACCAAAAACACATTCTTAGTGTCAAAACACTTCCGGGTTCGCTTTGCGCCCCCTTCTGGACATTTTAGACAAAACTCTCAAGAGGGAAAAAGATTCGCAGTGGCCTACTTAGTACGTAGGCAAAAGTTTTTTTTTTTTTGAATTTTTTTGTGCAATTTCAATGGCAGACAAATGGTGGCGCTGTTGCCGCTAGGAAGCTCAGAAATCAATGAGGACAACAGATTCCGAATCGGGTCGCCATTACGGAATTTTTGATGTCTCATACTTGTGTTTTGGACTCTCAGAGGCTCCTGAGTCTTATCGGTAGAACCCCCATTACCTAACCCTAAATCTTGAAAATAACACAAGTGTCAAAACACTTCCGGGTTCGCTGTTGCGCCCCCTTCTGGACATTTTAGACAAAACTCTCAAGAGGGAAAAAGATTCGCAGTGGCCTACTTAGTACGTAGGCAAAGGTTTTTTTTTTTTTGAATTTTTTTGTGCAATTTTAATGGCAGACAAATGGTGGCGCTGTTGCCGCTAGGAAGCTCAGAAATCAATGAGGACAACAGATTCCGAATCGGGTCGCCATTACGGAATTTTAGATGTCTCATACTTGTGTCCTGGACGTTCAGAGGCTCCTGGGTCTTATCGGTAAGATTACCGGTAATCTTGCGAACCCCCATTGCCTAACCCTAACCCTAACCCTAACCCTTTAAAGTGCGATAGCTCCTCCCACAAAGGTCGACACGGTCCCATCTTTTAGTATGTTATATAGCTTGTCGAGACGGACATTTGGATATGTGTCTCTCCGCACACGGTCGCACGGTTCCTAACCCTAGGGTTAGCCTTTAAAGTGCGATAGCTCCTCCCACAAAGGTCGACACGGTCCCATCTTTTAGTATGTTATATAGCTTGTCGAGACGGACATTTGGATATGTGTCTCTCCGCACACGGTCGCACGGTTCCTAACCCTAGGGTTAGCCTTTAAAGTGCGATAGCTCCTCCCACAAAGGTCGACACGGTCCCATCTTTTAGTATGTTATATAGCTTGTCGAGACGGACATTTGGATATGTGTCTCTCCGCACACGGTCGCACGGTTCCTAACCCTAGGGTTAGCCTTTAAAGTGCGATAGCTCCTCCCACAAAGGTCAGAAATAAAAGTTAGTCACGTCCACGCGTAGCCATCGATAAGACGAACGCGATGATATGTGGCTCGCTTCTGGTACTCAATTTTAAGTTTAGCATTTCAACCAAAAACACATTCTTAGTGTCAAAACACTTCCGGGTTCGCTTTGCGCCCCCTTCTGGACATTTTAGACAAAACTCTCAAGAGGGAAAAAGATTCGCAGTGGCCTACTTAGTACGTAGGCAAAAGTTTTTTTTTTTTTGAATTTTTTTGTGCAATTTCAATGGCAGACAAATGGTGGCGCTGTTGCCGCTAGGAAGCTCAGAAATCAATGAGGACAACAGATTCCGAATCGGGTCGCCATTACGGAATTTTTGATGTCTCATACTTGTGTTTTGGACTCTCAGAGGCTCCTGAGTCTTATCGGTAGAACCCCCATTACCTAACCCTAAATCTTGAAAATAACACAAGTGTCAAAACACTTCCGGGTTCGCTGTTGCGCCCCCTTCTGGACATTTTAGACAAAACTCTCAAGAGGGAAAAAGATTCGCAGTGGCCTACTTAGTACGTAGGCAAAGGTTTTTTTTTTTTTGAATTTTTTTGTGCAATTTTAATGGCAGACAAATGGTGGCGCTGTTGCCGCTAGGAAGCTCAGAAATCAATGAGGACAACAGATTCCGAATCGGGTCGCCATTACGGAATTTTAGATGTCTCATACTTGTGTCCTGGACGTTCAGAGGCTCCTGGGTCTTATCGGTAAGATTACCGGTAATCTTGCGAACCCCCATTGCCTAACCCTAACCCTAACCCTAACCCTTTAAAGTGCGATAGCTCCTCCCACAAAGGTCGACACGGTCCCATCTTTTAGTATGTTATATAGCTTGTCGAGACGGACATTTGGATATGTGTCTCTCCGCACACGGTCGCACGGTTCCTAACCCTAGGGTTAGCCTTTAAAGTGCGATAGCTCCTCCCACAAAGGTCGACACGGTCCCATCTTTTAGTATGTTATATAGCTTGTCGAGACGGACATTTGGATATGTGTCTCTCCGCACACGGTCGCACGGTTCCTAACCCTAGGGTTAGCCTTTAAAGTGCGATAGCTCCTCCCACAAAGGTCGACACGGTCCCATCTTTTAGTATGTTATATAGCTTGTCGAGACGGACATTTGGATATGTGTCTCTCCGCACACGGTCGCACGGTTCCTAACCCTAGGGTTAGCCTTTAAAGTGCGATAGCTCCTCCCACAAAGGTCAGAAATAAAAGTTAGTCACGTCCACGCGTAGCCATCGATAAGACGAACGCGATGATATGTGGCTCGCTTCTGGTACTCAATTTTAAGTTTAGCATTTCAACCAAAAACACATTCTTAGTGTCAAAACACTTCCGGGTTCGCTTTGCGCCCCCTTCTGGACATTTTAGACAAAACTCTCAAGAGGGAAAAAGATTCGCAGTGGCCTACTTAGTACGTAGGCAAAAGTTTTTTTTTTTTTGAATTTTTTTGTGCAATTTCAATGGCAGACAAATGGTGGCGCTGTTGCCGCTAGGAAGCTCAGAAATCAATGAGGACAACAGATTCCGAATCGGGTCGCCATTACGGAATTTTAGATGTCTCATACTTGTGTCCTGGACGTTCAGAGGCTCCTGGGTCTTATCGGTAAGATTACCGGTAATCTTGCGAACCCCCATTGCCTAACCCTAACCCTAACCCTAACCCTTTAAAGTGCGATAGCTCCTCCCACAAAGGTCGACACGGTCCCATCTTTTAGTATGTTATATAGCTTGTCGAGACGGACATTTGGATATGTGTCTCTCCGCACACGGTCGCACGGTTCCTAACCCTAGGGTTAGCCTTTAAAGTGCGATAGCTCCTCCCACAAAGGTCGACACGGTCCCATCTTTTAGTATGTTATATAGCTTGTCGAGACGGACATTTGGATATGTGTCTCTCCGCACACGGTCGCACGGTTCCTAACCCTAGGGTTAGCCTTTAAAGTGCGATAGCTCCTCCCACAAAGGTCGACACGGTCCCATCTTTTAGTATGTTATATAGCTTGTCGAGACGGACATTTGGATATGTGTCTCTCCGCACACGGTCGCACGGTTCCTAACCCTAGGGTTAGCCTTTAAAGTGCGATAGCTCCTCCCACAAAGGTCAGAAATAAAAGTTAGTCACGTCCACGCGTAGCCATCGATAAGACGAACGCGATGATATGTGGCTCGCTTCTGGTACTCAATTTTAAGTTTAGCATTTCAACCAAAAACACATTCTTAGTGTCAAAACACTTCCGGGTTCGCTTTGCGCCCCCTTCTGGACATTTTAGACAAAACTCTCAAGAGGGAAAAAGATTCGCAGTGGCCTACTTAGTACGTAGGCAAAAGTTTTTTTTTTTTTGAATTTTTTTGTGCAATTTCAATGGCAGACAAATGGTGGCGCTGTTGCCGCTAGGAAGCTCAGAAATCAATGAGGACAACAGATTCCGAATCGGGTCGCCATTACGGAATTTTTGATGTCTCATACTTGTGTTTTGGACTCTCAGAGGCTCCTGAGTCTTATCGGTAGAACCCCCATTACCTAACCCTAAATCTTGAAAATAACACAAGTGTCAAAACACTTCCGGGTTCGCTGTTGCGCCCCCTTCTGGACATTTTAGACAAAACTCTCAAGAGGGAAAAAGATTCGCAGTGGCCTACTTAGTACGTAGGCAAAGGTTTTTTTTTTTTTGAATTTTTTTGTGCAATTTTAATGGCAGACAAATGGTGGCGCTGTTGCCGCTAGGAAGCTCAGAAATCAATGAGGACAACAGATTCCGAATCGGGTCGCCATTACGGAATTTTAGATGTCTCATACTTGTGTCCTGGACGTTCAGAGGCTCCTGGGTCTTATCGGTAAGATTACCGGTAATCTTGCGAACCCCCATTGCCTAACCCTAACCCTAACCCTAACCCTTTAAAGTGCGATAGCTCCTCCCACAAAGGTCGACACGGTCCCATCTTTTAGTATGTTATATAGCTTGTCGAGACGGACATTTGGATATGTGTCTCTCCGCACACGGTCGCACGGTTCCTAACCCTAGGGTTAGCCTTTAAAGTGCGATAGCTCCTCCCACAAAGGTCGACACGGTCCCATCTTTTAGTATGTTATATAGCTTGTCGAGACGGACATTTGGATATGTGTCTCTCCGCACACGGTCGCACGGTTCCTAACCCTAGGGTTAGCCTTTAAAGTGCGATAGCTCCTCCCACAAAGGTCGACACGGTCCCATCTTTTAGTATGTTATATAGCTTGTCGAGACGGACATTTGGATATGTGTCTCTCCGCACACGGTCGCACGGTTCCTAACCCTAGGGTTAGCCTTTAAAGTGCGATAGCTCCTCCCACAAAGGTCAGAAATAAAAGTTAGTCACGTCCACGCGTAGCCATCGATAAGACGAACGCGATGATATGTGGCTCGCTTCTGGTACTCAATTTTAAGTTTAGCATTTCAACCAAAAACACATTCTTAGTGTCAAAACACTTCCGGGTTCGCTTTGCGCCCCCTTCTGGACATTTTAGACAAAACTCTCAAGAGGGAAAAAGATTCGCAGTGGCCTACTTAGTACGTAGGCAAAAGTTTTTTTTTTTTTGAATTTTTTTGTGCAATTTCAATGGCAGACAAATGGTGGCGCTGTTGCCGCTAGGAAGCTCAGAAATCAATGAGGACAACAGATTCCGAATCGGGTCGCCATTACGGAATTTTAGATGTCTCATACTTGTGTCCTGGACGTTCAGAGGCTCCTGGGTCTTATCGGTAAGATTACCGGTAATCTTGCGAACCCCCATTGCCTAACCCTAACCCTAACCCTAACCCTTTAAAGTGCGATAGCTCCTCCCACAAAGGTCGACACGGTCCCATCTTTTAGTATGTTATATAGCTTGTCGAGACGGACATTTGGATATGTGTCTCTCCGCACACGGTCGCACGGTTCCTAACCCTAGGGTTAGCCTTTAAAGTGCGATAGCTCCTCCCACAAAGGTCGACACGGTCCCATCTTTTAGTATGTTATATAGCTTGTCGAGACGGACATTTGGATATGTGTCTCTCCGCACACGGTCGCACGGTTCCTAACCCTAGGGTTAGCCTTTAAAGTGCGATAGCTCCTCCCACAAAGGTCGACACGGTCCCATCTTTTAGTATGTTATATAGCTTGTCGAGACGGACATTTGGATATGTGTCTCTCCGCACACGGTCGCACGGTTCCTAACCCTAGGGTTAGCCTTTAAAGTGCGATAGCTCCTCCCACAAAGGTCAGAAATAAAAGTTAGTCACGTCCACGCGTAGCCATCGATAAGACGAACGCGATGATATGTGGCTCGCTTCTGGTACTCAATTTTAAGTTTAGCATTTCAACCAAAAACACATTCTTAGCATCGGTAACCCTATAAGCCTTTCGATCAGGTAAAACTAGGGTTATCTAGGGTTAGGGTTAGGGGCTACGGGGGTCGCACGACAATGGCGGACATATCAGATCGTAGGCCTCGGAAAGCTGGAAACGCCAACGTCAATTACTTGTCTGACGGACGTATCGTTCAAGAGCTATCGCGCGTTGAAAACTAACCCTAACCCTAGCCAATTAAGAGAACCGTAAGTCCGTGTGCTGGGAAACACATATCAGCGCGTCCGCCTCGTCGTTCTGAGTCGGAAAATGGTCTCGGTTTTTTACAGAAGTTTTCTGGCGGCTAAGTGGCTATTACACCCACTTCCCGACATCGTAGAGACACGAGACCACCACGGCTGTATTCAGCGGGAAAAAGTGAGTCTAGGGAGCCAACTCCCGACGCTCAAAGACACTCCGAAGACCCAAAGGTCAAGCGTTGACATTTTAGGCTTTATTTTGCGGCCTTGCAGCTTTAAAATTCAATAAGATATTCAAAAAAATTGCTGTCTTCACAAACAAGACTGTTTCTAAATGTTTGAAGCGTCCCGAATCCGATGGAAGTGGTTTCGTAGCTCTCCGACACTGCTAACTCTCCGCCAAATCAAAAGAGACACGTTTTTTCAGCCCCTAGAGCTCAATTATTATTTTTTTTTTTCAAACAACACATTTTCTGAATCACTTTTTCATGCCGGATTTAATGGAATTGGTCCCGTCGCTCTACGACACTCCTAAGGTCTGGGGTAAATTTTACTAAGTCCCAGAGCTTGGGGACACCAAAATAAGTGCACTGGGGACTATTACCAGTCGATCCCAAATCACTTGAAACATGCAAAAAAAGAAAAAAAAAGAAAAAAAAAAAAGAAAAAAAGAAAAAAAAGAAAAAAAATTCAAAAAAAAAAAAAAAAAAATCAAAAAAAAAGAAAAAAAAAAAGAAACTAAACCAAAAAAAAAAAAAAAAAAAAAACCTTCTTGATGTGGACTTAGACTTGTCTTAGTACTACAACTACAACCTATCTCAAACCCTCACCCTGAACCTAACCCGCAGACTTGTATACACTAACCCTAACCAGTCTTAGTACTACAACTACTACCTATCTCAAACCCTCACCCTAAACCTAACCCGCAGACTTGTATACACTAAGCCTAACCCTAAAAAAAAAAAAAAAAAATCTGGAAAAAAACACAAGTGTCAAAACACTTCCGGGTTCGCTTTGCGCCCCCTTCTGGACATTTTAGACAAAACTCTCAAGAGGGAAAAAGATTCGCAGTGGCCTACTTAGTACGTAGGCAAAAGTTTTTTTTTTTTTGAATTTTTTTGTGCAATTTCAATGGCAGACAAATGGTGGCGCTGTTGCCGCTAGGAAGCTCAGAAATCAATGAGGACAACAGATTCCGAATCGGGTCGCCATTACGGAATTTTTGATGTCTCATACTTGTGTTTTGGACTCTCAGGGGCTCCTGAGTCTTATCGGTAGAACCCCCATTACCTAACCCTAAATCTTGAAAATAACACAAGTGTCAAAACACTTCCGGGTTCGCTGTTGCGCCCCCTTCTGGACATTTTAGACAAAACTCTCAAGAGGGAAAAAGATTCGCAGTGGCCTACTTAGTACGTAGGCAAAAGTTTTTTTTTTTTTGAATTTTTTTGTGCAATTTTAATGGCAGACAAATGGTGGCGCTGTTGCCGCTAGGAAGCTCAGAAATCAATGAGGACAACAGATTCCGAATCGGGTCGCCATTACGGAATTTTAGATGTCTCATACTTGTGTCCTGGACGTTCAGAGGCTCCTGGGTCTTATCGGTAAGATTACCGGTAATCTTGCGAACCCCCATTGCCTAACCCTAACCCTAACCCTAACCCTTTAAAGTGCAATAGCTCCTCCCACAAAGGTCGACACGGTCCCATCTTTTAGTATGTTATATAGCTTGTCGAGACGGACATTTGGATATGTGTCTCTCCGCACACGGTCGCACGGTTCCTAACCCTAGGGTTAGCCTTTAAAGTGCGATAGCTCCTCCCACAAAGGTCGACACGGTCCCATCTTTTAGTATGTTATATAGCTTGTCGAGACGGACATTTGGATATGTGTCTCTCCGCACACGGTCGCACGGTTCCTAACCCTAGGGTTAGCCTTTAAAGTGCGATAGCTCCTCCCACAAAGGTCGACACGGTCCCATCTTTTAGTATGTTATATAGCTTGTCGAGACGGACATTTGGATATGTGTCTCTCCGCACACGGTCGCACGGTTCCTAACCCTAGGGTTAGCCTTTAAAGTGCGATAGCTCCTCCCACAAAGGTCAGAAATAAAAGTTAGTCACGTCCACGCGTAGCCATCGATAAGACGAACGCGATGATATGTGGCTCGCTTCTGGTACTCAATTTTAAGTTTAGCATTTCAACCAAAAACACATTCTTAGTGTCAAAACACTTCCGGGTTCGCTTTGCGCCCCCTTCTGGACATTTTAGACAAAACTCTCAAGAGGGAAAAAGATTCGCAGTGGCCTACTTAGTACGTAGGCAAAAGTTTTTTTTTTTTTGAATTTTTTTGTGCAATTTCAATGGCAGACAAATGGTGGCGCTGTTGCCGCTAGGAAGCTCAGAAATCAATGAGGACAACAGATTCCGAATCGGGTCGCCATTACGGAATTTTTGATGTCTCATACTTGTGTTTTGGACTCTCAGAGGCTCCTGAGTCTTATCGGTAGAACCCCCATTACCTAACCCTAAATCTTGAAAATAACACAAGTGTCAAAACACTTCCGGGTTCGCTGTTGCGCCCCCTTCTGGACATTTTAGACAAAACTCTCAAGAGGGAAAAAGATTCGCAGTGGCCTACTTAGTACGTAGGCAAAAGTTTTTTTTTTTTGAATTTTTTTGTGCAATTTTAATGGCAGACAAATGGTGGCGCTGTTGCCGCTAGGAAGCTCAGAAATCAATGAGGACAACAGATTCCGAATCGGGTCGCCATTACGGAATTTTAGATGTCTCATACTTGTGTCCTGGACGTTCAGAGGCTCCTGGGTCTTATCGGTAAGATTACCGGTAATCTTGCGAACCCCCATTGCCTAACCCTAACCCTAACCCTAACCCTTTAAAGTGCGATAGCTCCTCCCACAAAGGTCGACACGGTCCCATCTTTTAGTATGTTATATAGCTTGTCGAGACGGACATTTGGATATGTGTCTCTCCGCACACGGTCGCACGGTTCCTAACCCTAGGGTTAGCCTTTAAAGTGCGATAGCTCCTCCCACAAAGGTCGACACGGTCCCATCTTTTAGTATGTTATATAGCTTGTCGAGACGGACATTTGGATATGTGTCTCTCCGCACACGGTCGCACGGTTCCTAACCCTAGGGTTAGCCTTTAAAGTGCGATAGCTCCTCCCACAAAGGTCGACACGGTCCCATCTTTTAGTATGTTATATAGCTTGTCGAGACGGACATTTGGATATGTGTCTCTCCGCACACGGTCGCACGGTTCCTAACCCTAGGGTTAGCCTTTAAAGTGCGATAGCTCCTCCCACAAAGGTCAGAAATAAAAGTTAGTCACGTCCACGCGTAGCCATCGATAAGACGAACGCGATGATATGTGGCTCGCTTCTGGTACTCAATTTTAAGTTTAGCATTTCAACCAAAAACACATTCTTAGTGTCAAAACACTTCCGGGTTCGCTTTGCGCCCCCTTCTGGACATTTTAGACAAAACTCTCAAGAGGGAAAAAGATTCGCAGTGGCCTACTTAGTACGTAGGCAAAAGTTTTTTTTTTTTTGAATTTTTTTGTGCAATTTCAATGGCAGACAAATGGTGGCGCTGTTGCCGCTAGGAAGCTCAGAAATCAATGAGGACAACAGATTCCGAATCGGGTCGCCATTACGGAATTTTAGATGTCTCATACTTGTGTCCTGGACGTTCAGAGGCTCCTGGGTCTTATCGGTAAGATTACCGGTAATCTTGCGAACCCCCATTGCCTAACCCTAACCCTAACCCTAACCCTTTAAAGTGCGATAGCTCCTCCCACAAAGGTCGACACGGTCCCATCTTTTAGTATGTTATATAGCTTGTCGAGACGGACATTTGGATATGTGTCTCTCCGCACACGGTCGCACGGTTCCTAACCCTAGGGTTAGCCTTTAAAGTGCGATAGCTCCTCCCACAAAGGTCGACACGGTCCCATCTTTTAGTATGTTATATAGCTTGTCGAGACGGACATTTGGATATGTGTCTCTCCGCACACGGTCGCACGGTTCCTAACCCTAGGGTTAGCCTTTAAAGTGCGATAGCTCCTCCCACAAAGGTCGACACGGTCCCATCTTTTAGTATGTTATATAGCTTGTCGAGACGGACATTTGGATATGTGTCTCTCCGCACACGGTCGCACGGTTCCTAACCCTAGGGTTAGCCTTTAAAGTGCGATAGCTCCTCCCACAAAGGTCAGAAATAAAAGTTAGTCACGTCCACGCGTAGCCATCGATAAGACGAACGCGATGATATGTGGCTCGCTTCTGGTACTCAATTTTAAGTTTAGCATTTCAACCAAAAACACATTCTTAGTGTCAAAACACTTCCGGGTTCGCTTTGCGCCCCCTTCTGGACATTTTAGACAAAACTCTCAAGAGGGAAAAAGATTCGCAGTGGCCTACTTAGTACGTAGGCAAAAGTTTTTTTTTTTTTGAATTTTTTTGTGCAATTTCAATGGCAGACAAATGGTGGCGCTGTTGCCGCTAGGAAGCTCAGAAATCAATGAGGACAACAGATTCCGAATCGGGTCGCCATTACGGAATTTTTGATGTCTCATACTTGTGTTTTGGACTCTCAGAGGCTCCTGAGTCTTATCGGTAGAACCCCCATTACCTAACCCTAAATCTTGAAAATAACACAAGTGTCAAAACACTTCCGGGTTCGCTGTTGCGCCCCCTTCTGGACATTTTAGACAAAACTCTCAAGAGGGAAAAAGATTCGCAGTGGCCTACTTAGTACGTAGGCAAAGGTTTTTTTTTTTTTGAATTTTTTTGTGCAATTTTAATGGCAGACAAATGGTGGCGCTGTTGCCGCTAGGAAGCTCAGAAATCAATGAGGACAACAGATTCCGAATCGGGTCGCCATTACGGAATTTTAGATGTCTCATACTTGTGTCCTGGACGTTCAGAGGCTCCTGGGTCTTATCGGTAAGATTACCGGTAATCTTGCGAACCCCCATTGCCTAACCCTAACCCTAACCCTAACCCTTTAAAGTGCGATAGCTCCTCCCACAAAGGTCGACACGGTCCCATCTTTTAGTATGTTATATAGCTTGTCGAGACGGACATTTGGATATGTGTCTCTCCGCACACGGTCGCACGGTTCCTAACCCTAGGGTTAGCCTTTAAAGTGCGATAGCTCCTCCCACAAAGGTCGACACGGTCCCATCTTTTAGTATGTTATATAGCTTGTCGAGACGGACATTTGGATATGTGTCTCTCCGCACACGGTCGCACGGTTCCTAACCCTAGGGTTAGCCTTTAAAGTGCGATAGCTCCTCCCACAAAGGTCGACACGGTCCCATCTTTTAGTATGTTATATAGCTTGTCGAGACGGACATTTGGATATGTGTCTCTCCGCACACGGTCGCACGGTTCCTAACCCTAGGGTTAGCCTTTAAAGTGCGATAGCTCCTCCCACAAAGGTCGACACGGTCCCATCTTTTAGTATGTTATATAGCTTGTCGAGACGGACATTTGGATATGTGTCTCTCCGCACACGGTCGCACGGTTCCTAACCCTAGGGTTAGCCTTTAAAGTGCGATAGCTCCTCCCACAAAGGTCGACACGGTCCCATCTTTTAGTATGTTATATAGCTTGTCGAGACGGACATTTGGATATGTGTCTCTCCGCACACGGTCGCACGGTTCCTAACCCTAGGGTTAGCCTTTAAAGTGCGATAGCTCCTCCCACAAAGGTCAGAAATAAAAGTTAGTCACGTCCACGCGTAGCCATCGATAAGACGAACGCGATGATATGTGGCTCGCTTCTGGTACTCAATTTTAAGTTTAGCATTTCAACCAAAAACACATTCTTAGTGTCAAAACACTTCCGGGTTCGCTTTGCGCCCCCTTCTGGACATTTTAGACAAAACTCTCAAGAGGGAAAAAGATTCGCAGTGGCCTACTTAGTACGTAGGCAAAAGTTTTTTTTTTTTTGAATTTTTTTGTGCAATTTCAATGGCAGACAAATGGTGGCGCTGTTGCCGCTAGGAAGCTCAGAAATCAATGAGGACAACAGATTCCGAATCGGGTCGCCATTACGGAATTTTTGATGTCTCATACTTGTGTTTTGGACTCTCAGAGGCTCCTGAGTCTTATCGGTAGAACCCCCATTACCTAACCCTAAATCTTGAAAATAACACAAGTGTCAAAACACTTCCGGGTTCGCTGTTGCGCCCCCTTCTGGACATTTTAGACAAAACTCTCAAGAGGGAAAAAGATTCGCAGTGGCCTACTTAGTACGTAGGCAAAGGTTTTTTTTTTTTTGAATTTTTTTGTGCAATTTTAATGGCAGACAAATGGTGGCGCTGTTGCCGCTAGGAAGCTCAGAAATCAATGAGGACAACAGATTCCGAATCGGGTCGCCATTACGGAATTTTAGATGTCTCATACTTGTGTCCTGGACGTTCAGAGGCTCCTGGGTCTTATCGGTAAGATTACCGGTAATCTTGCGAACCCCCATTGCCTAACCCTAACCCTAACCCTAACCCTTTAAAGTGCGATAGCTCCTCCCACAAAGGTCGACACGGTCCCATCTTTTAGTATGTTATATAGCTTGTCGAGACGGACATTTGGATATGTGTCTCTCCGCACACGGTCGCACGGTTCCTAACCCTAGGGTTAGCCTTTAAAGTGCGATAGCTCCTCCCACAAAGGTCGACACGGTCCCATCTTTTAGTATGTTATATAGCTTGTCGAGACGGACATTTGGATATGTGTCTCTCCGCACACGGTCGCACGGTTCCTAACCCTAGGGTTAGCCTTTAAAGTGCGATAGCTCCTCCCACAAAGGTCGACACGGTCCCATCTTTTAGTATGTTATATAGCTTGTCGAGACGGACATTTGGATATGTGTCTCTCCGCACACGGTCGCACGGTTCCTAACCCTAGGGTTAGCCTTTAAAGTGCGATAGCTCCTCCCACAAAGGTCAGAAATAAAAGTTAGTCACGTCCACGCGTAGCCATCGATAAGACGAACGCGATGATATGTGGCTCGCTTCTGGTACTCAATTTTAAGTTTAGCATTTCAACCAAAAACACATTCTTAGTGTCAAAACACTTCCGGGTTCGCTTTGCGCCCCCTTCTGGACATTTTAGACAAAACTCTCAAGAGGGAAAAAGATTCGCAGTGGCCTACTTAGTACGTAGGCAAAAGTTTTTTTTTTTTTGAATTTTTTTGTGCAATTTCAATGGCAGACAAATGGTGGCGCTGTTGCCGCTAGGAAGCTCAGAAATCAATGAGGACAACAGATTCCGAATCGGGTCGCCATTACGGAATTTTTGATGTCTCATACTTGTGTTTTGGACTCTCAGAGGCTCCTGAGTCTTATCGGTAGAACCCCCATTACCTAACCCTAAATCTTGAAAATAACACAAGTGTCAAAACACTTCCGGGTTCGCTGTTGCGCCCCCTTCTGGACATTTTAGACAAAACTCTCAAGAGGGAAAAAGATTCGCAGTGGCCTACTTAGTACGTAGGCAAAGGTTTTTTTTTTTTTGAATTTTTTTGTGCAATTTTAATGGCAGACAAATGGTGGCGCTGTTGCCGCTAGGAAGCTCAGAAATCAATGAGGACAACAGATTCCGAATCGGGTCGCCATTACGGAATTTTAGATGTCTCATACTTGTGTCCTGGACGTTCAGAGGCTCCTGGGTCTTATCGGTAAGATTACCGGTAATCTTGCGAACCCCCATTGCCTAACCCTAACCCTAACCCTAACCCTTTAAAGTGCGATAGCTCCTCCCACAAAGGTCGACACGGTCCCATCTTTTAGTATGTTATATAGCTTGTCGAGACGGACATTTGGATATGTGTCTCTCCGCACACGGTCGCACGGTTCCTAACCCTAGGGTTAGCCTTTAAAGTGCGATAGCTCCTCCCACAAAGGTCGACACGGTCCCATCTTTTAGTATGTTATATAGCTTGTCGAGACGGACATTTGGATATGTGTCTCTCCGCACACGGTCGCACGGTTCCTAACCCTAGGGTTAGCCTTTAAAGTGCGATAGCTCCTCCCACAAAGGTCGACACGGTCCCATCTTTTAGTATGTTATATAGCTTGTCGAGACGGACATTTGGATATGTGTCTCTCCGCACACGGTCGCACGGTTCCTAACCCTAGGGTTAGCCTTTAAAGTGCGATAGCTCCTCCCACAAAGGTCGACACGGTCCCATCTTTTAGTATGTTATATAGCTTGTCGAGACGGACATTTGGATATGTGTCTCTCCGCACACGGTCGCACGGTTCCTAACCCTAGGGTTAGCCTTTAAAGTGCGATAGCTCCTCCCACAAAGGTCAGAAATAAAAGTTAGTCACGTCCACGCGTAGCCATCGATAAGACGAACGCGATGATATGTGGCTCGCTTCTGGTACTCAATTTTAAGTTTAGCATTTCAACCAAAAACACATTCTTAGTGTCAAAACACTTCCGGGTTCGCTTTGCGCCCCTTCTGGACATTTTAGACAAAACTCTCAAGAGGGAAAAAGATTCGCAGTGGCCTACTTAGTACGTAGGCAAAAGTTTTTTTTTTTTTGAATTTTTTTGTGCAATTTCAATGGCAGACAAATGGTGGCGCTGTTGCCGCTAGGAAGCTCAGAAATCAATGAGGACAACAGATTCCGAATCGGGTCGCCATTACGGAATTTTTGATGTCTCATACTTGTGTTTTGGACTCTCAGAGGCTCCTGAGTCTTATCGGTAGAACCCCCATTACCTAACCCTAAATCTTGAAAATAACACAAGTGTCAAAACACTTCCGGGTTCGCTGTTGCGCCCCCTTCTGGACATTTTAGACAAAACTCTCAAGAGGGAAAAAGATTCGCAGTGGCCTACTTAGTACGTAGGCAAAGGTTTTTTTTTTTTTGAATTTTTTTGTGCAATTTTAATGGCAGACAAATGGTGGCGCTGTTGCCGCTAGGAAGCTCAGAAATCAATGAGGACAACAGATTCCGAATCGGGTCGCCATTACGGAATTTTAGATGTCTCATACTTGTGTCCTGGACGTTCAGAGGCTCCTGGGTCTTATCGGTAAGATTACCGGTAATCTTGCGAACCCCCATTGCCTAACCCTAACCCTAACCCTAACCCTTTAAAGTGCGATAGCTCCTCCCACAAAGGTCGACACGGTCCCATCTTTTAGTATGTTATATAGCTTGTCGAGACGGACATTTGGATATGTGTCTCTCCGCACACGGTCGCACGGTTCCTAACCCTAGGGTTAGCCTTTAAAGTGCGATAGCTCCTCCCACAAAGGTCGACACGGTCCCATCTTTTAGTATGTTATATAGCTTGTCGAGACGGACATTTGGATATGTGTCTCTCCGCACACGGTCGCACGGTTCCTAACCCTAGGGTTAGCCTTTAAAGTGCGATAGCTCCTCCCACAAAGGTCGACACGGTCCCATCTTTTAGTATGTTATATAGCTTGTCGAGACGGACATTTGGATATGTGTCTCTCCGCACACGGTCGCACGGTTCCTAACCCTAGGGTTAGCCTTTAAAGTGCGATAGCTCCTCCCACAAAGGTCAGAAATAAAAGTTAGTCACGTCCACGCGTAGCCATCGATAAGACGAACGCGATGATATGTGGCTCGCTTCTGGTACTCAATTTTAAGTTTAGCATTTCAACCAAAAACACATTCTTAGTGTCAAAACACTTCCGGGTTCGCTTTGCGCCCCCTTCTGGACATTTTAGACAAAACTCTCAAGAGGGAAAAAGATTCGCAGTGGCCTACTTAGTACGTAGGCAAAAGTTTTTTTTTTTTTGAATTTTTTTGTGCAATTTCAATGGCAGACAAATGGTGGCGCTGTTGCCGCTAGGAAGCTCAGAAATCAATGAGGACAACAGATTCCGAATCGGGTCGCCATTACGGAATTTTAGATGTCTCATACTTGTGTCCTGGACGTTCAGAGGCTCCTGGGTCTTATCGGTAAGATTACCGGTAATCTTGCGAACCCCCATTGCCTAACCCTAACCCTAACCCTAACCCTTTAAAGTGCGATAGCTCCTCCCACAAAGGTCGACACGGTCCCATCTTTTAGTATGTTATATAGCTTGTCGAGACGGACATTTGGATATGTGTCTCTCCGCACACGGTCGCACGGTTCCTAACCCTAGGGTTAGCCTTTAAAGTGCGATAGCTCCTCCCACAAAGGTCGACACGGTCCCATCTTTTAGTATGTTATATAGCTTGTCGAGACGGACATTTGGATATGTGTCTCTCCGCACACGGTCGCACGGTTCCTAACCCTAGGGTTAGCCTTTAAAGTGCGATAGCTCCTCCCACAAAGGTCGACACGGTCCCATCTTTTAGTATGTTATATAGCTTGTCGAGACGGACATTTGGATATGTGTCTCTCCGCACACGGTCGCACGGTTCCTAACCCTAGGGTTAGCCTTTAAAGTGCGATAGCTCCTCCCACAAAGGTCAGAAATAAAAGTTAGTCACGTCCACGCGTAGCCATCGATAAGACGAACGCGATGATATGTGGCTCGCTTCTGGTACTCAATTTTAAGTTTAGCATTTCAACCAAAAACACATTCTTAGTGTCAAAACACTTCCGGGTTCGCTTTGCGCCCCCTTCTGGACATTTTAGACAAAACTCTCAAGAGGGAAAAAGATTCGCAGTGGCCTACTTAGTACGTAGGCAAAAGTTTTTTTTTTTTTGAATTTTTTTGTGCAATTTCAATGGCAGACAAATGGTGGCGCTGTTGCCGCTAGGAAGCTCAGAAATCAATGAGGACAACAGATTCCGAATCGGGTCGCCATTACGGAATTTTTGATGTCTCATACTTGTGTTTTGGACTCTCAGAGGCTCCTGAGTCTTATCGGTAGAACCCCCATTACCTAACCCTAAATCTTGAAAATAACACAAGTGTCAAAACACTTCCGGGTTCGCTGTTGCGCCCCCTTCTGGACATTTTAGACAAAACTCTCAAGAGGGAAAAAGATTCGCAGTGGCCTACTTAGTACGTAGGCAAAGGTTTTTTTTTTTTTGAATTTTTTTGTGCAATTTTAATGGCAGACAAATGGTGGCGCTGTTGCCGCTAGGAAGCTCAGAAATCAATGAGGACAACAGATTCCGAATCGGGTCGCCATTACGGAATTTTAGATGTCTCATACTTGTGTCCTGGACGTTCAGAGGCTCCTGGGTCTTATCGGTAAGATTACCGGTAATCTTGCGAACCCCCATTGCCTAACCCTAACCCTAACCCTAACCCTTTAAAGTGCGATAGCTCCTCCCACAAAGGTCGACACGGTCCCATCTTTTAGTATGTTATATAGCTTGTCGAGACGGACATTTGGATATGTGTCTCTCCGCACACGGTCGCACGGTTCCTAACCCTAGGGTTAGCCTTTAAAGTGCGATAGCTCCTCCCACAAAGGTCGACACGGTCCCATCTTTTAGTATGTTATATAGCTTGTCGAGACGGACATTTGGATATGTGTCTCTCCGCACACGGTCGCACGGTTCCTAACCCTAGGGTTAGCCTTTAAAGTGCGATAGCTCCTCCCACAAAGGTCGACACGGTCCCATCTTTTAGTATGTTATATAGCTTGTCGAGACGGACATTTGGATATGTGTCTCTCCGCACACGGTCGCACGGTTCCTAACCCTAGGGTTAGCCTTTAAAGTGCGATAGCTCCTCCCACAAAGGTCAGAAATAAAAGTTAGTCACGTCCACGCGTAGCCATCGATAAGACGAACGCGATGATATGTGGCTCGCTTCTGGTACTCAATTTTAAGTTTAGCATTTCAACCAAAAACACATTCTTAGTGTCAAAACACTTCCGGGTTCGCTTTGCGCCCCCTTCTGGACATTTTAGACAAAACTCTCAAGAGGGAAAAAGATTCGCAGTGGCCTACTTAGTACGTAGGCAAAAGTTGTTTTTTTTTTGAATTTTTTTGTGCAATTTCAATGGCAGACAAATGGTGGCGCTGTTGCCGCTAGGAAGCTCAGAAATCAATGAGGACAACAGATTCCGAATCGGGTCGCCATTACGGAATTTTTGATGTCTCATACTTGTGTTTTGGACTCTCAGAGGCTCCTGAGTCTTATCGGTAGAACCCCCATTACCTAACCCTAAATCTTGAAAATAACACAAGTGTCAAAACACTTCCGGGTTCGCTGTTGCGCCCCCTTCTGGACATTTTAGACAAAACTCTCAAGAGGGAAAAAGATTCGCAGTGGCCTACTTAGTACGTAGGCAAAGGTTTTTTTTTTTTTGAATTTTTTTGTGCAATTTTAATGGCAGACAAATGGTGGCGCTGTTGCCGCTAGGAAGCTCAGAAATCAATGAGGACAACAGATTCCGAATCGGGTCGCCATTACGGAATTTTAGATGTCTCATACTTGTGTCCTGGACGTTCAGAGGCTCCTGGGTCTTATCGGTAAGATTACCGGTAATCTTGCGAACCCCCATTGCCTAACCCTAACCCTAACCCTAACCCTTTAAAGTGCGATAGCTCCTCCCACAAAGGTCGACACGGTCCCATCTTTTAGTATGTTATATAGCTTGTCGAGACGGACATTTGGATATGTGTCTCTCCGCACACGGTCGCACGGTTCCTAACCCTAGGGTTAGCCTTTAAAGTGCGATAGCTCCTCCCACAAAGGTCGACACGGTCCCATCTTTTAGTATGTTATATAGCTTGTCGAGACGGACATTTGGATATGTGTCTCTCCGCACACGGTCGCACGGTTCCTAACCCTAGGGTTAGCCTTTAAAGTGCGATAGCTCCTCCCACAAAGGTCGACACGGTCCCATCTTTTAGTATGTTATATAGCTTGTCGAGACGGACATTTGGATATGTGTCTCTCCGCACACGGTCGCACGGTTCCTAACCCTAGGGTTAGCCTTTAAAGTGCGATAGCTCCTCCCACAAAGGTCAGAAATAAAAGTTAGTCACGTCCACGCGTAGCCATCGATAAGACGAACGCGATGATATGTGGCTCGCTTCTGGTACTCAATTTTAAGTTTAGCATTTCAACCAAAAACACATTCTTAGTGTCAAAACACTTCCGGGTTCGCTTTGCGCCCCCTTCTGGACATTTTAGACAAAACTCTCAAGAGGGAAAAAGATTCGCAGTGGCCTACTTAGTACGTAGGCAAAAGTTTTTTTTTTTTTGAATTTTTTTGTGCAATTTCAATGGCAGACAAATGGTGGCGCTGTTGCCGCTAGGAAGCTCAGAAATCAATGAGGACAACAGATTCCGAATCGGGTCGCCATTACGGAATTTTAGATGTCTCATACTTGTGTCCTGGACGTTCAGAGGCTCCTGGGTCTTATCGGTAAGATTACCGGTAATCTTGCGAACCCCCATTGCCTAACCCTAACCCTAACCCTAACCCTTTAAAGTGCGATAGCTCCTCCCACAAAGGTCGACACGGTCCCATCTTTTAGTATGTTATATAGCTTGTCGAGACGGACATTTGGATATGTGTCTCTCCGCACACGGTCGCACGGTTCCTAACCCTAGGGTTAGCCTTTAAAGTGCGATAGCTCCTCCCACAAAGGTCGACACGGTCCCATCTTTTAGTATGTTATATAGCTTGTCGAGACGGACATTTGGATATGTGTCTCTCCGCACACGGTCGCACGGTTCCTAACCCTAGGGTTAGCCTTTAAAGTGCGATAGCTCCTCCCACAAAGGTCGACACGGTCCCATCTTTTAGTATGTTATATAGCTTGTCGAGACGGACATTTGGATATGTGTCTCTCCGCACACGGTCGCACGGTTCCTAACCCTAGGGTTAGCCTTTAAAGTGCGATAGCTCCTCCCACAAAGGTCAGAAATAAAAGTTAGTCACGTCCACGCGTAGCCATCGATAAGACGAACGCGATGATATGTGGCTCGCTTCTGGTACTCAATTTTAAGTTTAGCATTTCAACCAAAAACACATTCTTAGCATCGGTAACCCTATAAGCCTTTCGATCAGGTAAAACTAGGGTTATCTAGGGTTAGGGTTAGGGGCTACGGGGGTCGCACGACAATGGCGGACATATCAGATCGTAGGCCTCGGAAAGCTGGAAACGCCAACGTCAATTACTTGTCTGACGGACGTATCGTTCAAGAGCTATCGCGCGTTGAAAACTAACCCTAACCCTAGCCAATTAAGAGAACCGTAAGTCCGTGTGCTGGGAAACACATATCAGCGCGTCCGCCTCGTCGTTCTGAGTCGGAAAATGGTCTCGGTTTTTTACAGAAGTTTTCTGGCGGCTAAGTGGCTATTACACCCACTTCCCGACATCGTAGAGACACGAGACCACCACGGCTGTATTCAGCGGGAAAAAGTGAGTCTAGGGAGCCAACTCCCGACGCTCAAAGACACTCCGAAGACCCAAAGGTCAAGCGTTGACATTTTAGGCTTTATTTTGCGGCCTTGCAGCTTTAAAATTCAATAAGATATTCAAAAAAATTGCTGTCTTCACAAACAAGACTGTTTCTAAATGTTTGAAGCGTCCCGAATCCGATGGAAGTGGTTTCGTAGCTCTCCGACACTGCTAACTCTCCGCCAAATCAAAAGAGACACGTTTTTTCAGCCCCTAGAGCTCAATTATTATTTTTTTTTTTCAAACAACACATTTTCTGAATCACTTTTTCATGCCGGATTTAATGGAATTGGTCCCGTCGCTCTACGACACTCCTAAGGTCTGGGGTAAATTTTACTAAGTCCCAGAGCTTGGGGACACCAAAATAAGTGCACTGGGGACTATTACCAGTCGATCCCAAATCACTTGAAACATGCAAAAAAAGAAAAAAAAAGAAAAAAAAAAAAAGAAAAAAAGAAAAAAAAGAAAAAAAATTCAAAAAAAAAAAAAAAAAAAAATCAAAAAAAAGAAAAAAAAAAAGAAACTAAACCAAAAAAAAAAAAAAAAAAAAAACCTTCTTGATGTGGACTTAGACTTGTCTTAGTACTACAACTACAACCTATCTCAAACCCTCACCCTGAACCTAACCCGCAGACTTGTATACACTAACCCTAACCAGTCTTAGTACTACAACTACTACCTATCTCAAACCCTCACCCTAAACCTAACCCGCAGACTTGTATACACTAAGCCTAACCCTAAAAAAAAAAAAAATCTGGAAAAAAACACAAGTGTCAAAACACTTCCGGGTTCGCTTTGCGCCCCCTTCTGGACATTTTAGACAAAACTCTCAAGAGGGAAAAAGATTCGCAGTGGCCTACTTAGTACGTAGGCAAAAGTTTTTTTTTTTTTGAATTTTTTTGTGCAATTTCAATGGCAGACAAATGGTGGCGCTGTTGCCGCTAGGAAGCTCAGAAATCAATGAGGACAACAGATTCCGAATCGGGTCGCCATTACGGAATTTTTGATGTCTCATACTTGTGTTTTGGACTCTCAGAGGCTCCTGAGTCTTATCGGTAGAACCCCCATTACCTAACCCTAAATCTTGAAAATAACACAAGTGTCAAAACACTTCCGGGTTCGCTGTTGCGCCCCCTTCTGGACATTTTAGACAAAACTCTCAAGAGGGAAAAAGATTCGCAGTGGCCTACTTAGTACGTAGGCAAAAGTTTTTTTTTTTTTGAATTTTTTTGTGCAATTTTAATGGCAGACAAATGGTGGCGCTGTTGCCGCTAGGAAGCTCAGAAATCAATGAGGACAACAGATTCCGAATCGGGTCGCCATTACGGAATTTTAGATGTCTCATACTTGTGTCCTGGACGTTCAGAGGCTCCTGGGTCTTATCGGTAAGATTACCGGTAATCTTGCGAACCCCCATTGCCTAACCCTAACCCTAACCCTAACCCTTTAAAGTGCGATAGCTCCTCCCACAAAGGTCGACACGGTCCCATCTTTTAGTATGTTATATAGCTTGTCGAGACGGACATTTGGATATGTGTCTCTCCGCACACGGTCGCACGGTTCCTAACCCTAGGGTTAGCCTTTAAAGTGCGATAGCTCCTCCCACAAAGGTCGACACGGTCCCATCTTTTAGTATGTTATATAGCTTGTCGAGACGGACATTTGGATATGTGTCTCTCCGCACACGGTCGCACGGTTCCTAACCCTAGGGTTAGCCTTTAAAGTGCGATAGCTCCTCCCACAAAGGTCGACACGGTCCCATCTTTTAGTATGTTATATAGCTTGTCGAGACGGACATTTGGATATGTGTCTCTCCGCACACGGTCGCACGGTTCCTAACCCTAGGGTTAGCCTTTAAAGTGCGATAGCTCCTCCCACAAAGGTCAGAAATAAAAGTTAGTCACGTCCACGCGTAGCCATCGATAAGACGAACGCGATGATATGTGGCTCGCTTCTGGTACTCAATTTTAAGTTTAGCATTTCAACCAAAAACACATTCTTAGTGTCAAAACACTTCCGGGTTCGCTTTGCGCCCCCTTCTGGACATTTTAGACAAAACTCTCAAGAGGGAAAAAGATTCGCAGTGGCCTACTTAGTACGTAGGCAAAAGTTTTTTTTTTTTTGAATTTTTTTGTGCAATTTCAATGGCAGACAAATGGTGGCGCTGTTGCCGCTAGGAAGCTCAGAAATCAATGAGGACAACAGATTCCGAATCGGGTCGCCATTACGGAATTTTAGATGTCTCATACTTGTGTCCTGGACGTTCAGAGGCTCCTGGGTCTTATCGGTAAGATTACCGGTAATCTTGCGAACCCCCATTGCCTAACCCTAACCCTAACCCTAACCCTTTAAAGTGCGATAGCTCCTCCCACAAAGGTCGACACGGTCCCATCTTTTAGTATGTTATATAGCTTGTCGAGACGGACATTTGGATATGTGTCTCTCCGCACACGGTCGCACGGTTCCTAACCCTAGGGTTAGCCTTTAAAGTGCGATAGCTCCTCCCACAAAGGTCGACACGGTCCCATCTTTTAGTATGTTATATAGCTTGTCGAGACGGACATTTGGATATGTGTCTCTCCGCACACGGTCGCACGGTTCCTAACCCTAGGGTTAGCCTTTAAAGTGCGATAGCTCCTCCCACAAAGGTCGACACGGTCCCATCTTTTAGTATGTTATATAGCTTGTCGAGACGGACATTTGGATATGTGTCTCTCCGCACACGGTCGCACGGTTCCTAACCCTAGGGTTAGCCTTTAAAGTGCGATAGCTCCTCCCACAAAGGTCAGAAATAAAAGTTAGTCACGTCCACGCGTAGCCATCGATAAGACGAACGCGATGATATGTGGCTCGCTTCTGGTACTCAATTTTAAGTTTAGCATTTCAACCAAAAACACATTCTTAGTGTCAAAACACTTCCGGGTTCGCTTTGCGCCCCCTTCTGGACATTTTAGACAAAACTCTCAAGAGGGAAAAAGATTCGCAGTGGCCTACTTAGTACGTAGGCAAAAGTTTTTTTTTTTTTGAATTTTTTTGTGCAATTTCAATGGCAGACAAATGGTGGCGCTGTTGCCGCTAGGAAGCTCAGAAATCAATGAGGACAACAGATTCCGAATCGGGTCGCCATTACGGAATTTTTGATGTCTCATACTTGTGTTTTGGACTCTCAGAGGCTCCTGAGTCTTATCGGTAGAACCCCCATTACCTAACCCTAAATCTTGAAAATAACACAAGTGTCAAAACACTTCCGGGTTCGCTGTTGCGCCCCCTTCTGGACATTTTAGACAAAACTCTCAAGAGGGAAAAAGATTCGCAGTGGCCTACTTAGTACGTAGGCAAAGGTTTTTTTTTTTTTGAATTTTTTTGTGCAATTTTAATGGCAGACAAATGGTGGCGCTGTTGCCGCTAGGAAGCTCAGAAATCAATGAGGACAACAGATTCCGAATCGGGTCGCCATTACGGAATTTTAGATGTCTCATACTTGTGTCCTGGACGTTCAGAGGCTCCTGGGTCTTATCGGTAAGATTACCGGTAATCTTGCGAACCCCCATTGCCTAACCCTAACCCTAACCCTAACCCTTTAAAGTGCGATAGCTCCTCCCACAAAGGTCGACACGGTCCCATCTTTTAGTATGTTATATAGCTTGTCGAGACGGACATTTGGATATGTGTCTCTCCGCACACGGTCGCACGGTTCCTAACCCTAGGGTTAGCCTTTAAAGTGCGATAGCTCCTCCCACAAAGGTCGACACGGTCCCATCTTTTAGTATGTTATATAGCTTGTCGAGACGGACATTTGGATATGTGTCTCTCCGCACACGGTCGCACGGTTCCTAACCCTAGGGTTAGCCTTTAAAGTGCGATAGCTCCTCCCACAAAGGTCGACACGGTCCCATCTTTTAGTATGTTATATAGCTTGTCGAGACGGACATTTGGATATGTGTCTCTCCGCACACGGTCGCACGGTTCCTAACCCTAGGGTTAGCCTTTAAAGTGCGATAGCTCCTCCCACAAAGGTCAGAAATAAAAGTTAGTCACGTCCACGCGTAGCCATCGATAAGACGAACGCGATGATATGTGGCTCGCTTCTGGTACTCAATTTTAAGTTTAGCATTTCAACCAAAAACACATTCTTAGTGTCAAAACACTTCCGGGTTCGCTTTGCGCCCCCTTCTGGACATTTTAGACAAAACTCTCAAGAGGGAAAAAGATTCGCAGTGGCCTACTTAGTACGTAGGCAAAAGTTTTTTTTTTTTGAATTTTTTTGTGCAATTTCAATGGCAGACAAATGGTGGCGCTGTTGCCGCTAGGAAGCTCAGAAATCAATGAGGACAACAGATTCCGAATCGGGTCGCCATTACGGAATTTTAGATGTCTCATACTTGTGTCCTGGACGTTCAGAGGCTCCTGGGTCTTATCGGTAAGATTACCGGTAATCTTGCGAACCCCCATTGCCTAACCCTAACCCTAACCCTAACCCTTTAAAGTGCGATAGCTCCTCCCACAAAGGTCGACACGGTCCCATCTTTTAGTATGTTATATAGCTTGTCGAGACGGACATTTGGATATGTGTCTCTCCGCACACGGTCGCACGGTTCCTAACCCTAGGGTTAGCCTTTAAAGTGCGATAGCTCCTCCCACAAAGGTCGACACGGTCCCATCTTTTAGTATGTTATATAGCTTGTCGAGACGGACATTTGGATATGTGTCTCTCCGCACACGGTCGCACGGTTCCTAACCCTAGGGTTAGCCTTTAAAGTGCGATAGCTCCTCCCACAAAGGTCGACACGGTCCCATCTTTTAGTATGTTATATAGCTTGTCGAGACGGACATTTGGATATGTGTCTCTCCGCACACGGTCGCACGGTTCCTAACCCTAGGGTTAGCCTTTAAAGTGCGATAGCTCCTCCCACAAAGGTCAGAAATAAAAGTTAGTCACGTCCACGCGTAGCCATCGATAAGACGAACGCGATGATATGTGGCTCGCTTCTGGTACTCAATTTTAAGTTTAGCATTTCAACCAAAAACACATTCTTAGCATCGGTAACCCTATAAGCCTTTCGATCAGGTAAAACTAGGGTTATCTAGGGTTAGGGTTAGGGGCTACGGGGGTCGCACGACAATGGCGGACATATCAGATCGTAGGCCTCGGAAAGCTGGAAACGCCAACGTCAATTACTTGTCTGACGGACGTATCGTTCAAGAGCTATCGCGCGTTGAAAACTAACCCTAACCCTAGCCAATTAAGAGAACCGTAAGTCCGTGTGCTGGGAAACACATATCAGCGCGTCCGCCTCGTCGTTCTGAGTCGGAAAATGGTCTCGGTTTTTTACAGAAGTTTTCTGGCGGCTAAGTGGCTATTACACCCACTTCCCGACATCGTAGAGACACGAGACCACCACGGCTGTATTCAGCGGGAAAAAGTGAGTCTAGGGAGCCAACTCCCGACGCTCAAAGACACTCCGAAGACCCAAAGGTCAAGCGTTGACATTTTAGGCTTTATTTTGCGGCCTTGCAGCTTTAAAATTCAATAAGATATTCAAAAAAATTGCTGTCTTCACAAACAAGACTGTTTCTAAATGTTTGAAGCGTCCCGAATCCGATGGAAGTGGTTTCGTAGCTCTCCGACACTGCTAACTCTCCGCCAAATCAAAAGAGACACGTTTTTTCAGCCCCTAGAGCTCAATTATTATTTTTTTTTTTCAAACAACACATTTTCTGAATCACTTTTTCATGCCGGATTTAATGGAATTGGTCCCGTCGCTCTACGACACTCCTAAGGTCTGGGGTAAATTTTACTAAGTCCCAGAGCTTGGGGACACCAAAATAAGTGCACTGGGGACTATTACCAGTCGATCCCAAATCACTTGAAACATGCAAAAAAAGAAAAAAAAAGAAAAAAAAAAAAGAAAAAAAGAAAAAAAAAAAGAAAAAAAATTCAAAAAAAAAAAAAAAAAAATCAAAAAAAAAGAAAAAAAAAAAGAAACTAAACCAAAAAAAAAAAAAAAAAAAAAACCTTCTTGATGTGGACTTAGACTTGTCTTAGTACTACAACTACAACCTATCTCAAACCCTCACCCTGAACCTAACCCGCAGACTTGTATACACTAACCCTAACCAGTCTTAGTACTACAACTACTACCTATCTCAAACCCTCACCCTAAACCTAACCCGCAGACTTGTATACACTAAGCCTAACCCTAAAAAAAAAAAAAAAAAATCTGGAAAAAAACACAAGTGTCAAAACACTTCCGGGTTCGCTTTGCGCCCCCTTCTGGACATTTTAGACAAAACTCTCAAGAGGGAAAAAGATTCGCAGTGGCCTACTTAGTACGTAGGCAAAAGTTTTTTTTTTTTGAATTTTTTTGTGCAATTTCAATGGCAGACAAATGGTGGCGCTGTTGCCGCTAGGAAGCTCAGAAATCAATGAGGACAACAGATTCCGAATCGGGTCGCCATTACGGAATTTTTGATGTCTCATACTTGTGTTTTGGACTCTCAGAGGCTCCTGAGTCTTATCGGTAGAACCCCCATTACCTAACCCTAAATCTTGAAAATAACACAAGTGTCAAAACACTTCCGGGTTCGCTGTTGCGCCCCCTTCTGGACATTTTAGACAAAACTCTCAAGAGGGAAAAAGATTCGCAGTGGCCTACTTAGTACGTAGGCAAAAGTTTTTTTTTTTTTGAATTTTTTTGTGCAATTTTAATGGCAGACAAATGGTGGCGCTGTTGCCGCTAGGAAGCTCAGAAATCAATGAGGACAACAGATTCCGAATCGGGTCGCCATTACGGAATTTTAGATGTCTCATACTTGTGTCCTGGACGTTCAGAGGCTCCTGGGTCTTATCGGTAAGATTACCGGTAATCTTGCGAACCCCCATTGCCTAACCCTAACCCTAACCCTAACCCTTTAAAGTGCGATAGCTCCTCCCACAAAGGTCGACACGGTCCCATCTTTTAGTATGTTATATAGCTTGTCGAGACGGACATTTGGATATGTGTCTCTCCGCACACGGTCGCACGGTTCCTAACCCTAGGGTTAGCCTTTAAAGTGCGATAGCTCCTCCCACAAAGGTCGACACGGTCCCATCTTTTAGTATGTTATATAGCTTGTCGAGACGGACATTTGGATATGTGTCTCTCCGCACACGGTCGCACGGTTCCTAACCCTAGGGTTAGCCTTTAAAGTGCGATAGCTCCTCCCACAAAGGTCGACACGGTCCCATCTTTTAGTATGTTATATAGCTTGTCGAGACGGACATTTGGATATGTGTCTCTCCGCACACGGTCGCACGGTTCCTAACCCTAGGGTTAGCCTTTAAAGTGCGATAGCTCCTCCCACAAAGGTCAGAAATAAAAGTTAGTCACGTCCACGCGTAGCCATCGATAAGACGAACGCGATGATATGTGGCTCGCTTCTGGTACTCAATTTTAAGTTTAGCATTTCAACCAAAAACACATTCTTAGCATCGGTAACCCTATAAGCCTTTCGATCAGGTAAAACTAGGGTTATCTAGGGTTAGGGTTAGGGGCTACGGGGGTCGCACGACAATGGCGGACATATCAGATCGTAGGCCTCGGAAAGCTGGAAACGCCAACGTCAATTACTTGTCTGACGGACGTATCGTTCAAGAGCTATCGCGCGTTGAAAACTAACCCTAACCCTAGCCAATTAAGAGAACCGTAAGTCCGTGTGCTGGGAAACACATATCAGCGCGTCCGCCTCGTCGTTCTGAGTCGGAAAATGGTCTCGGTTTTTTACAGAAGTTTTCTGGCGGCTAAGTGGCTATTACACCCACTTCCCGACATCGTAGAGACACGAGACCACCACGGCTGTATTCAGCGGGAAAAAGTGAGTCTAGGAGCCAACTCCCGACGCTCAAAGACACTCCGAAGACCCAAAGGTCAAGCGTTGACATTTTAGGCTTTATTTTGCGGCCTTGCAGCTTTAAAATTCAATAAGATATTCAAAAAAATTGCTGTCTTCACAAACAAGACTGTTTCTAAATGTTTGAAGCGTCCCGAATCCGATGGAAGTGGTTTCGTAGCTCTCCGACACTGCTAACTCTCCGCCAAATCAAAAGAGACACGTTTTTTCAGCCCCTAGAGCTCAATTATTATTATTTTTTTTCAAACAACACATTTTCTGAATCACTTTTTCATGCCGGATTTAATGGAATTGGTCCCGTCGCTCTACGACACTCCTAAGGTCTGGGGTAAATTTTACTAAGTCCCAGAGCTTGGGGACACCAAAATAAGTGCACTGGGGACTATTACCAGTCGATCCCAAATCACTTGAAACATGCAAAAAAAGAAAAAAAAAGAAAAAAAAAAAAGAAAAAAGAAAAAAAAAGAAAAAAAATTCAAAAAAAAAAAAAAAAAAATCAAAAAAAAAGAAAAAAAAAAAGAAACTAAACCAAAAAAAAAAAAAAAAAAAAAACCTTCTTGATGTGGACTTAGACTTGTCTTAGTACTACAACTACAACCTATCTCAAACCCTCACCCTGAACCTAACCCGCAGACTTGTATACACTAACCCTAACCAGTCTTAGTACTACAACTACTACCTATCTCAAACCCTCACCCTAAACCTAACCCGCAGACTTGTATACACTAAGCCTAACCCTAAAAAAAAAAAAAAAAAATCTGGAAAAAAACACAAGTGTCAAAACACTTCCGGGTTCGCTTTGCGCCCCCTTCTGGACATTTTAGACAAAACTCTCAAGAGGGAAAAAGATTCGCAGTGGCCTACTTAGTACGTAGGCAAAAGTTTTTTTTTTTTGAATTTTTTTGTGCAATTTCAATGGCAGACAAATGGTGGCGCTGTTGCCGCTAGGAAGCTCAGAAATCAATGAGGACAACAGATTCCGAATCGGGTCGCCATTACGGAATTTTTGATGTCTCATACTTGTGTTTTGGACTCTCAGAGGCTCCTGAGTCTTATCGGTAGAACCCCCATTACCTAACCCTAAATCTTGAAAATAACACAAGTGTCAAAACACTTCCGGGTTCGCTGTTGCGCCCCCTTCTGGACATTTTAGACAAAACTCTCAAGAGGGAAAAAGATTCGCAGTGGCCTACTTAGTACGTAGGCAAAAGTTTTTTTTTTTTTGAATTTTTTTGTGCAATTTTAATGGCAGACAAATGGTGGCGCTGTTGCCGCTAGGAAGCTCAGAAATCAATGAGGACAACAGATTCCGAATCGGGTCGCCATTACGGAATTTTAGATGTCTCATACTTGTGTCCTGGACGTTCAGAGGCTCCTGGGTCTTATCGGTAAGATTACCGGTAATCTTGCGAACCCCCATTGCCTAACCCTAACCCTAACCCTAACCCTTTAAAGTGCGATAGCTCCTCCCACAAAGGTCGACACGGTCCCATCTTTTAGTATGTTATATAGCTTGTCGAGACGGACATTTGGATATGTGTCTCTCCGCACACGGTCGCACGGTTCCTAACCCTAGGGTTAGCCTTTAAAGTGCGATAGCTCCTCCCACAAAGGTCGACACGGTCCCATCTTTTAGTATGTTATATAGCTTGTCGAGACGGACATTTGGATATGTGTCTCTCCGCACACGGTCGCACGGTTCCTAACCCTAGGGTTAGCCTTTAAAGTGCGATAGCTCCTCCCACAAAGGTCGACACGGTCCCATCTTTTAGTATGTTATATAGCTTGTCGAGACGGACATTTGGATATGTGTCTCTCCGCACACGGTCGCACGGTTCCTAACCCTAGGGTTAGCCTTTAAAGTGCGATAGCTCCTCCCACAAAGGTCAGAAATAAAAGTTAGTCACGTCCACGCGTAGCCATCGATAAGACGAACGCGATGATATGTGGCTCGCTTCTGGTACTCAATTTTAAGTTTAGCATTTCAACCAAAAACACATTCTTAGCATCGGTAACCCTATAAGCCTTTCGATCAGGTAAAACTAGGGTTATCTAGGGTTAGGGTTAGGGGCTACGGGGGTCGCACGACAATGGCGGACATATCAGATCGTAGGCCTCGGAAAGCTGGAAACGCCAACGTCAATTACTTGTCTGACGGACGTATCGTTCAAGAGCTATCGCGCGTTGAAAACTAACCCTAACCCTAGCCAATTAAGAGAACCGTAAGTCCGTGTGCTGGGAAACACATATCAGCGCGTCCGCCTCGTCGTTCTGAGTCGGAAAATGGTCTCGGTTTTTTACAGAAGTTTTCTGGCGGCTAAGTGGCTATTACACCCACTTCCCGACATCGTAGAGACACGAGACCACCACGGCTGTATTCAGCGGGAAAAAGTGAGTCTAGGGAGCCAACTCCCGACGCTCAAAGACACTCCGAAGACCCAAAGGTCAAGCGTTGACATTTTAGGCTTTATTTTGCGGCCTTGCAGCTTTAAAATTCAATAAGATATTCAAAAAAATTGCTGTCTTCACAAACAAGACTGTTTCTAAATGTTTGAAGCGTCCCGAATCCGATGGAAGTGGTTTCGTAGCTCTCCGACACTGCTAACTCTCCGCCAAATCAAAAGAGACACGTTTTTTCAGCCCCTAGAGCTCAATTATTATTATTTTTTTTCAAACAACACATTTTCTGAATCACTTTTTCATGCCGGATTTAATGGAATTGGTCCCGTCGCTCTACGACACTCCTAAGGTCTGGGGTAAATTTTACTAAGTCCCAGAGCTTGGGGACACCAAAATAAGTGCACTGGGGACTATTACCAGTCGATCCCAAATCACTTGAAACATGCAAAAAAAGAAAAAAAAGAAAAAAAAAAAAGAAAAAAAGAAAAAAAAAGAAAAAAAATTCAAAAAAAAAAAAAAAAATCAAAAAAAAGAAAAAAAAAAAGAAACTAAACCAAAAAAAAAAAAAAAAAAAAACCTTCTTGATGTGGACTTAGACTTGTCTTAGTACTACAACTACAACCTATCTCAAACCCTCACCCTGAACCTAACCCGCAGACTTGTATACACTAACCCTAACCAGTCTTAGTACTACAACTACTACCTATCTCAAACCCTCACCCTAAACCTAACCCGCAGACTTGTATACACTAAGCCTAACCCTAAAAAAAAAAAAAAAAAATCTGGAAAAAAACACAAGTGTCAAAACACTTCCGGGTTCGCTTTGCGCCCCCTTCTGGACATTTTAGACAAAACTCTCAAGAGGGAAAAAGATTC